>NC_090741.1:15860940-15863440 GCF_036898095.1 Palaemon carinicauda
TTCAATGAAAATTCGAATGCTATTAGCACTGGCATTTATCCAAGAAGAAAGACTTATTGAAACCTTTGAATATTAAGTGGAACAGGAATTACTTCCGGTAATTTATTATCTTGAAGATACGTGGCTTGGCCGACCAGGTAGACGAAATGCTTGTCGTTCACCTTCGTTTGATATTAACAATTGAAAGAGTTAAGAATAATTTCTCAAAGACAAATAATTCGATTGATTGTTGGCATCATCGAGCATTTTCTCAGCAAGTGGACGCTGCTCACCCATCATTATGAAAATTCATCGACGTCTTTAAAAGAGAACAACCTCTCAAGGAGATTAAAATTGTAGAATGAAATAGAGGTGAAGATTGTGAAAGAAGCATCCGGAAATATAAAGAAAACGGAAGACGTCTCAAGAAACTAATCGACAACTTTGAAGATTATCAAGACGATATTAAGTATCTTCGTATAGTAACCCATAATCTAATGTTGTAATAATATGTCTGATTACCTTTTTATATCAGCAATATTAATTTTTAATTGCTTTTAAAATAATTTTATATCGGACATAAAAATGCAGAGATATGTAATCAAAACTTTATTAAATTTCAAATATTCGTTAATTAACTTAATCCTATTCTCCTTAAAGTATGCTATGGATTCGAACAATATTAATTTCGAAAAATTGCCTCTTCGAATATCTTGTTATTCGATCAATTGTAAATTCAAATAATTACACATTCCATTTGTTTTCGAGTGATTGGTTTTCGAAAAAATCGAAAAAATTGTCTTTCGAATGTTTGTTTTTTGAAAAATCACCCGCTTACGATCAAAAGCAGCACTAAGATCGAGTAACATTAAAATACCACCTTTATTTTCATCCATCATTTCCAGCATATCATTTACAACAGAGCAAATGGCTGCCTCCGTAGAGTATAGTTTTTCTGTAAGCAGCTTGGTTGTCTGGCAAACCTATTAATACTTCTAAGTGACTGACTAGTTGTTAAAGAATAACATATTCTAACACTTTTGAAACAATGGATAGACTCGAAATCGGCCTATATGAACTTAATTCATAGTAATCCAGAGCACTTTTCAGACCCGGTGTGACTATACCCATTTTTATCAGATTTAGGAAACTTACATTCATCAATGCTTGCATTTGCTATTCTCATAATTACTTTGGCTAGACTAGAAAAGTTTCTGTCTCCAATTACTTCAGATATTGGCATAAGATTGATCTCGCAGTTTGTTTTCATTTCTCTCTTCAGAAGAGAGAGAGAGAGAGAGAGAGAGAGAGAGAGAGGAGAGAGAGAGAGAGAGAGAGAGAGAGAGAGACTCCATTTGGTTCCCAGTAGTATCATTTGAAATTTTATTGTCATTACGTTAGGCCTACTTTCATCTTCATCCCTTTGTTTCGATGCATCCTCTGTAAAGAATGAACAGATAATAATTGAATTCGTAAGACAAATGTCTCTTCACATATTTTTGGATATAGATTTATCTTGGGTTATTGCTAGTAACTATATCTGCAGTTTAGTTAGGCTGTTATTAGGTATGGCTTTATTCCATTTAAACTCCTAGTATCATTTTTTAATACTGATACAGCTAATTCTGTTATTGATGAGCTTAAAATTCTCTGACACGTCTATCTAAAGAACAAACATGGAGCTTTGAATGGATCCTAACGTACATGCTTTATTAGTAATTAAAGAATAATTACCTTTATTAACACAAATTCCACGGCTGGTTTAACCTGCAGTTATTCTGAGAACAACCTCTCAACTGATAGTTTGCTTGTTTAGGGATGGATATCAATGAAAAGCTCTGTACCTACCAAAATAGAACTTCTAATATTCTGGATATTTTTATCTGTGCTCTTTGATTAACTTTAAAAGAACAAAGATGTTATCTCCCTTTATTGGCATTGGAATCGGAATAATATCAGGTTGATAAAAGTATTACTTATTTGTTTCCGTAATAGGACCAAATTCTCTGTCTGTTTTTAGCGATTTTATTGAACTCTTGAGCTGCAGAAGCATATGAAAGAATTAATGAATCATGAATAATTTTGTTTAAGATGATATATTTAAAATCATTGATTTTCTAGCAAACAACTCACAAACTACACTATACAAACAACATATGTACAGTTAGAATAAAAAGAACGCAGACACTCGGGGAAAATCTTCGTCAGATGTCTCTAGTGTTCCCATGACAAAACACAGAGAAGGTGTTGCTCTTCTTACTACTACTATGAAATGGGCGGAGCATTCTCCAACCTCAACAATCAAAGACAGCAAAGGAGTGTTTTTGCTAGTGAAAGCATTAAAAATTTTACATATCGAGTTGCCGCAATATTTCATTCTGTTTTATTATTTGACGTTTCGAATATCCACTGCAAATATTGAATACACACATACACACATACACACGCACACACACACACACACACACACACACACATATATATATATATATATATATATATATATATATATATATATATA
>NC_090741.1:15865940-15883440 GCF_036898095.1 Palaemon carinicauda
TACTATATATATATATAGTATATATATAATATACAGTATATATATATATAAATAGTGTATAGATAGTATATATCATATGATATTTAAGCATATACTATATATAAACTATATACACTCACTCACTATACTAAATAAGAGCTAGAGCAGCTATATACCTACTATATACTCACTACTCATCATATACTCTTATACTATACTACTCATATCTCTGATACACATTCTTGCCACACTTAGCACGTCAGATACTTCACACTACTCAACACACACAGCCCCTATAATACTCTCAGAACTACAACACACTCGACTCACACACACGACTCTCTCCTCTCAAAGAGCCCCAAACTCCTGGAAAAAGCCCACAGCCCCCACCGCCCACACCAAATCACCCAAACCAGACAGGCAACACAACCGCCCGAGTCGAACCTCGCCCCCGCACTCCCCCCCCCCAGCAGGCCCCTCCTGTATACCCCCCCTGACCAGGCACCTATACAGACCATGACCACCACTTGGCCAGTCGTATGTCAATAATTCCTACACGTTTCCTGGACCAGAGTTTGACTCTCGGCCAGTCAGAAGTTGTTGTCTTTGAGGGATTTTGTCTGGGGCTCTGATCCCGAGGTCGTTTAGAGAATCCAGACATATAATATATATATCTATATATATACTATATATAAATAATAATATATATACTATACTATATATATATAGTATATATAATTATAATAATATATACTATACTATATATAATATATAATAAAGTATTTCTTAGATTTTTTTAATGGGTAACCCGGCCGTGCCAGCCAGAAAGGGGGAGCCCTACCGTGACAGCTGGAACGGTGGAGCCCCGCCCTGCCAGCGAGAAGGGGGGAGCCCCGCCTGCTAGCGAGAAGGGGGCATCCTCACTCTTCCAGCGAGAATGGGGGAGCCCCGCCTTGCCAGCGAGATGGGGGGGAGCTCTGCCATGCCTGCGGGAAGAGGGGGAGCCCCGTCCTGCCAGCGGGAGGGGGGGAGCCCCGCCCTGCCAGTGCAAAATGGGGAGCCCCGCACTGCCAGAGGGAAGGGGGAGCCCCGCCCTGCGAGCGAGAAGGGGGGAGCCCCGCCTGCTAGCGAGAAGGGGGCATCCTCACTCTGCCAGCAAGAATGGGGGAGCCCCGCCTTGCCAGCGAGATGGGGGGGAGCCTCTGCCACGCCTGCGGGAAGAGGGGAGCTCATCCTGCCAGCTGAAAGAGGGGAGCCCCGTCCTGCCAGCGAGAGGGGGGAGCCCCGCCCTGCCAGTGCAAAGTGGGGAGCCCCGCACTGCCAGAGGGAAGGGGGAGCCCTGCCCTGCCAGCGGGAAGGGGGGAGTCGCGCCCTGCCAGTGGGGAACCGGGAAACCCCACCCAGGGAAGAGGGGAGCCCCCGCCTGCCAGCAGGAAGAGGGGAATCCCGGCCTGCCAGCGGGAAGGGGAGCCCCAAACTGCTAGCGAGAATAGGGGAACCCCGGCCTGCCAGCGGGAAAGGAGGGAGCCCCCATCTGCCAGTGGGAAGGGAGAAGCCCCGGCCTGTCAGCGGGAAGAGGGGAGCCCCGCCCTGCCAGTGGGAAGAGGGGAGCCCCGCCCTGCCAAAGGGACGATGGAGGCCCCGTCTCGCCAGTGGGAAGAAGGAAGCCCCGTCCTGCTAGTTGGAAGGGGGGAGCATCGCCCTACCAGCAGGAAGGGGGGAGCCCTGCCCTGCCAGCGGGAAGGGGGGGAGTCCCACCCTGTCTGTAAAAAGGGGGGAGCCCAGCCCTGCCAGCAGAAAAGGGGGAGGGGAGCCTCACCCTGCCAGAGGGAAGGGGGGAGCCCTGCCCTGTCAGCAGGAAGCGGGGAGTCCGGCCCTGCCAGCGGGAAGAGGGTAGCCCTGCCCTGCCAGCAGAAAGGGGCGAGGTCCTGTCCAGCTAGCGGGAAGGGAGGAGCCCCACCCAGCCAGCGGGAAGGTGGGCGGCCCTCTGGGCTAGCGGGGAAAAGGTAGCTCCGCCGAGTCAAACAATATAGTTCCTGTATCTAGCTTATTTCTGAAAAAAACAGGCTCTAAAATCCGAAATAGTCTTGAAAAACTCCCCCAACTCCCTTGTTCGACTCCAATTTGTCTTTTGCCATCAGTCGGAAAGTTGAATGCTTTCCTGTCAGAGCTCCAAAAGATTCTTAGTCTCTCTGTTAGGAGAAATATGGAATACCGGTGCATTCCCCAAATCGGCTTCAAATTCTCAATTATCTCAAGCAGAAAATGTTTGAAAAGGTAAAAAGATCCTTTTGATTGTTTTACTGATCAACCTAAATTTGCAAGCTTTTACCACTGACTCACCATGAGGATATAAAAAAGGAAACAAGATTTGGGTTTTGCAGAAAATGCTTTGGTGAAAGTTAAGAGAATTGTTGAGTGTGGGATTTTGAAAAAAAAGAAAAAATTCTCGTCATAAAGGGATCAACGACAAGTGGAATCAGGAAGGCAGTCATGAAAAGCAAGACAAGAATCTTGAAGAATAATAACTGATTTATTTGAAAGGATTCGGACAGAAAATACAGGAAGGAGAGGGAGACAGGAAGGAGCACGGAAGAGAAGAAATAAAGAATCCGAAAAGGAGATCTAGCTATTATTTGTTGATAAGTTTACGATAGGGTAAATTTGATAGGAGAAGGTAAAGTCCCTAATGTTGAAGATCCAAAAATAAAGATTGTGCAGAAGAAGGTGGAAACTGCACAGAAGTAGAGAATATTGAAGGACCAGAGAAAGATCTAAAATTCTTGAATGTGAAGTATTTTTATTTCTCTCTAAAAAAGGAAGACTTCTAAGAAGAGGCACTCCAATTGGATGTCTTCCTTTTGGAAATCCCTAGGAAGCTTCAAATCCGAAATAGTCTTCAAAATTCTCTCAAATCGTTGTTCGACTCCAGTTTGTCTATTGTCATCAATAGGAAAGTTGAATGCTTTCCTGTCAGAGTTAAAAAGATTCTTAGTCTCTCTGTTAGGAGAAATATGGAATACCGGTGCATTCTCAAATTGGCTTCAAACTGTCATTGATCTTGAGCAGGAATGTTAGAAAAGGTAAAAAGATTGTTTTAATTGTTTTATTGATCAACCCAAACTTGCAAGATTTTATTACTGACTTGCCTCTGAGGCCATTAACACGGAAACAAGATTTGGTTGATACAGAAAATGCTTTGGTGAAAGTTAAGAGAATTATTGAGTCTGCGACTTTGGATGAGAACCAAAATACATCGTCAAAAAGGAATCAACGACAAGTGGAATCAGGAAGGCAGTTATGAAAAGCTAAAAAAGAATCTTCAAGACTAATAATGGATTTAATTGAAAGGATTCAGACAGAAAATACAGGAAGAAGGAGACAGGAAGGAGCACGGAGAGAGAATAAATGAAGAATTCAAAAACGAGAACTAGTTATTATTTGTTGACCATTTTATGACTGTACTGATTTGAAATGACAAAGTAAAGTCCATAATGCTGAAAATTCAAAAATAAAGATTATGCAGAATAAGGTGGAAAGTGTACAGAAGTAGAGAATATTGAAGGCTCAGTGGAAGTTAAAATTCTTCAATCCGAAGTATTTTTTTTCCTTCTAAAAGGAAGAACTTTTAAGGAGAGATACTGCAATTGGATGTCTTCCTGTTAGCACACTGTTATAAGATAAAATAATTATCTAGGACCAAGGAAGGGACGGGTTTGGGATCGGAGATTTTTGGTTTACGGCACCCCGGATTTGAACTTCCGGCTCCAGCTTCAGTCGTCATTTTGTGTCAGCCTCATCATCATCTGTCTGTCATCAGTGTTTCAAAAAATTATATATCATTTGAGATGTAAATATCACAGAAACTACATGATCAATTCAAATGAAATTAAACATGCTTAATGCTGAACATCATATGATTTATTCCTCCAAATCTGAATGTGATATTCAAAGGCTTGTAGATTCCATGAACAATTTCACAAATGTTCAATATGCGCACTGCTTGAGACACGGCACACGTCAAGTTGGTAGTCCAGCTCCTCCCAAACATGTTCTAGCATGTCTTGATTAACAGTCTCTAGTGTGGCAGTGATTCTCTGTTTGAGTTCTTCTAGGTTTGCAGGAAGAGGGGGAACATGCAAGGTCTGTGTCTTCTTCAATTGCACAAAAAATAGGCTTATTGAGAAAGTCTTTCAAGATTTTCGGTGATCAATCTATTCTGAAGAAGTGTTTTAATTCTTTCATTCTACCTTGTTTTGAGTATTGTTCTCCTGTCTGGTGTTCAGCTGCTGATTCTCATCTTAATTTGTTGGACAGAAACTTACGGTCTATTAAATTTCTTATTCCTGATCTAGATATTAATCTCTGGCACTGTCGTTCAATTAGTTAATTATGCATGTTCCATAAGATTTTTCATAACTCTGACCATCCTTTACATTCAGATCTCCCTGGACAATTCTATCCTGTTCGTAATACTAGGCAGGCAGTTAATTCTAATAGTCAGGCCTTCTCCATCACGAGGCTCAATACTACGCAGTATTCTAGAAATTTTATTCCAGCTGTTACCAAGTTGGGGAATGATCTTCCTAATCGGGTGGTTGAATCAGTAGAACTTCAAAAGTTCAAAGTTGCAACAAATGCTTTTTTGTTGACTAGGCGGACATGATTCTTTTTATAGTTTATATATGACATATTTGTTTTTGATGTTGTTAATAGTTTATATATGACATGTCTGTTTTGACGTTGTTACTTATTTTAGAATGATTTATTGTTAATATGTTCTCTTCATTTATTTATTTCCTTTCCTCACTGGGCTATTTTTCCCTGTTGGAGCCCCTGCGCTTATAGCATCTTGCTTTTCCAACTAGGGTTGTAGCTTGGATAGTAATAATAATAATAATAATAATAATAATATATATATATATATATATATATATATATATATATATATATATATATATATATATATATATATATATATATATATTTATTAAGGTCGTAGGTTGGTCAAAGCACCAGCCACCCGTAGAAATATTATCCCTAGAGATTTATTTGATCCTTTGACTGACCAAATAGTACTATATTGTACCCTTCTCTGGTTATGGATAATTTTTCTTTACCTATACATACCCAGAATAGTCTGTTTCATTCTATTACAGTACATTATCTTCTTTCCTCACAACACTAAAGCTAACCAAACAATTTTCCTTCACTAAAAGGCTTAACTACCTCACTGTAATTGTCAAGTAGCTACTTTTCATTTGGTAAGGGTAAAAGTGACTGTTTAACTATGTTATGCAGCCCAAAATTTTAAGAAAAGTACGCTCAAAACTCAAACCATATTATTTATAGTTTTTTAAAGTCTTTTGACAAAACGTCGAAATAGGTATGCTGAAAGTAATAATATGATCCCTAGTTTGCTGTTTGGCTTTCACAAAGACCAAGAGCCATGTGATGCCTTTCTTACAATTCCTAATACCGTAAAGAAATATCTTCATTGTTGTTAGGAAGTTCATATCATTGGCCTTGATCTAAATGATGCTGCCTTTTACCGTGTGAAACATGGGACCTTTGTTTCAAAATCGAACATTTGGGAATAAATGAATCTTTTCTCATCATCATTATTGAATTTTTAATTAGTAGATTGCAAATAGAAGTTTTTGATTGGCACCATAGTGTTCAGGGCTCATTATCTTTCATACTATATAAAAATGATATGTGGTTTGATCTAAAAAAAGAAAAAATCCGTTACATATGCAGATGGTGCTACTCTCTTTCAATCGTTTCTATTTCCCAAATGTAGATCTGGTGTTGCTGAACTCCTTAATTTGCATGGTGCAAATTATGAAGCATGACGTTGAACCCTAACGCAACTCATTATATGATCGTAATTAGGTTGAGGACAATGGATCATAAACGTCCAGATCTTTACATACAACTTTGGAATTTTATGTTTAATTCTTGATTCAAAATTTAATTTGTAAAACCCATTCGGATTGTTTCTTCTTCAATTGCCCCATACAATTGGATTATTGGGAATTTTGTTCAAAATTTTCGGTGATCAATCTATTCTGAAGAAATATTATGTCTTTTATTCTACCTAGTTTTTCAGAATTGATCTGTTTTTTCTACAGGTGCTAATTCTCATCTTAATTTGTTGGACAAAATCTTGCTGTATAGTGGTTTCGTCATTCCTGATGTTGATGTTAAACCCAGGCACCACCATCCAGTTAGTTCTTTATTCATGTTGCAAAAGACTTCATAATTATTACCATGCAGCACTTGTAGAAAACATGGTCTTCCAGTATGATTGTAAGTAGGTCAAGGACGGTGGCTGCTCAACATCCGGATCTCAGAATTGATAAAGTTTCTTTAAATTTGCATGATTCTTTTAAAATTTTAGGTGTGATTCTCGACAGCAAATTTACTTTGGAGAAACACATTAGGTCTGTGTCTTCTTCAATTGCACAAAAAATTGGTTTATTGAGAAATTCTTTTAAGATTTTCGGTGATCAATCTATTCTGAAGAAGTGTTTTAATTCTTTCATTCTACCTTGTTTTAAGTATTGTTCTCCTGTCTGGTGTTCAGCTGCTGATTCTCATCTTAATTTGTTGGACAGAAATTTACGGTCTATTAAATTTCTTATTCCTGATCTAGATATTAATCTTTGACACCGTCGTTCAATTAGTTCATTATGCATGTTGCATAAGATTTTTCATAGCTCTGACCATCCTTTACATTCAGATCTCCCTGGAAAATTCTATCGTGTTCGAAATACTAGGCAGGCAGTTAATTCTAATAGCCAGGCCTTCTCCATCATGAGGCTCAATACTACACAGTATTCTAGAAATTTTATTCCAGCTGTGACCAAGTTGTGGAATGATCTTTCTAATAGGGTAGTTGAATCAGTAAAACTTCAAAAGTTCAAAGTTGGAGCAAATATGTTTATATTGACCAGGCTGACATGAGTCTTTATATAGTTTATATATGACAGATCTGTTTTTGACGTTGTTAACAGTTTATATAGGATATCTGTTTTGACGTTGTTACTGTTTTAGAATGATTTATTGTTAACATGTTCTCATCATTTTTGTTATTTCCTTATTTCCTTTCC
Organism: Palaemon carinicauda; assembly: GCF_036898095.1. Taxonomy (NCBI): domain Eukaryota; kingdom Metazoa; phylum Arthropoda; class Malacostraca; order Decapoda; family Palaemonidae; genus Palaemon; species Palaemon carinicauda. The sequence goes on from NC_090741.1 coordinate 15,873,035, forward strand.
TCACTGGGCTATTTTTCCCTATTGGAGCCCTTGGGCTTATAGCATCTTGCTTTTCTAACTAGGGATGTAGCTTGGCTTGTAATAATAATAATAATAATAATAATAATAATAATAATGTATTATTAGAAATAGAGGACAGTGATGAAGACTATCTGTAACATCTGACTATAAATGTATGGATTAGACAGTTTCTCTTCAGAGACAACATGATTTGTGCCTTTGTAGACTTTAACAAGCAATCACGACTTGCTACCATGTTTGAACCTTTATAAAGTCCTTCGAATACATAAAGACGTGCTCTGAATTTAATTATTAAAGAAATTGAATTAATTTTAATTGTTTCCATTTATTTGATAATGGGTGGGTTACAAGAATGAATGGAGGAAGAAAATCTGCAGCTTGGTTGCTGCAGAAATCCTGAAAGAGAGAGGAATAGCTGTCCATGACTGCTGACGTCGCTGGGGATATTGCACCGGGATGATGATGATGAATGATTTTTAAGGTGACCTAGTTTTCATAAATGTTTGAAAATTGTAAATAGACCTTTTATTAGAATTCTTTTGTGGGGATCACGTGGCATATGGACCTGAGTATATCTACAATTAGGAAACATGTTTCCTATTGCAAAAAAAATGAAGTAACACTAATTAGTCTTGCATTTTTGGTATTGTACAAAATATTGTATGTGCTACGGATATATATATATATATATATATATATATATATATATATATATATATATATATATATATATATATATATATATATACATACATACATATATATATATATATATATATATATATATATATATATATATATATATTATGGTAAACGACCCAAAGAGCGGTTGTTGATTGGATCTATAGTTACCATAGGAAAGTGTTCCTCGGGACCGTGTTTTCAGTCCATTAAATATCATATTATATACACATAAAACAAAGTCGAGCCTTGAAATCAAGGCTGTTTCATATGCAGATGATGGTACCATTTTTCATTAATTTGATCACCTCAATGTAGATCTATTATCGATGACTATCCCCCCTAGTGATCCAGCTAAACTTGGTGGATAGTGAAAATTATGGGTGACGAAGTTAAACCCAACGTAGGCCAAGGATAGTGGCTCCTTAACATCCAAATTTTTTCGATGACAATGTCTTTTTATTAGTATACTATTATACAAATTATCTGGAAATATAGGTGTGTATTTTTATTGCAAAATTACTTCTGAAAAAACACATTCTGTCTGTTTCTTCTTCAATTGTACACAAAATGGTATATGGGTAAAAAAAATTTAAGATTCTTGGTAATGATCCGATTATTGTTTTTTTTTTTTTTATTATTTCAGTCTGCTTGGTTTTCAGCTACTGACTTTCCTATTAATTAATTTGACAAAAACCTGCTGTCTATTAAATTCCTTGTACTTGATATTTACATCAAGTATTTAGCATCGTCATTCAAATAGTCTGTATGCACGTTGTATAAGATTATTCATAATCCTGACGATTCTTTAGATTCATATATTCTCTGATTATAACATCTAGTACATAGCTTAGGAGTGCAACTTAATTCTAACGTCCAAGCGTTTTCCATCACATGGTCTAATTGAGTAACAATCATTTAATTTCCACATTCACCATCAAGCTTTTCACCCGAAAGCCTCATTGTCAGAACTTTCCGATGATAAAACCTAATATGAAAATAATATTGTCCTTATGAAAGGCCTCCCAAAGATAATGAAATTAATTGTGAAATAAAATTCACGATAAAGATCGTGTTTAGTAGTGGTTGTTGATTCCCTCCATAGATATCTACCTAAAATCAGTGGATTCTGAAAATTATGAGGAGGAAGTTGAACACTAACAAAACTCAAAGTATAATTGTAAATTGGGCAAGGATAGTTGCTCCCCGACATCACCGTCTTTTTAGCGATAATGTTTCTTTAGCTGTACAAAACCATTCAAAAATCTAGGTCTGATTCTTTGAGTGCAAATATACGTTGAGAATGACATTTAGCCGGTTGCTTCAGCGGCACAAGGAATTATGATATGGAAGAAGTCATTCAAGAATTTTGGTGATGAATCTTTCCTGAGGAAATGTTTTAATTTTTTCATTCTACCAAACATTTTTTAATGGTTCGGCTGCTCACTTCCATATTAATTTCTTGAACAAAAAATATATGTGTAATAAATCTCTACTAATCTGTGGCACCATCGTTCAATTAGGTATTTGTACATGTTCCAATGTTTTTTTTCCCAATTCTTCAATTCTGAATAAGTTTTATATCTTCAAAATGATATATTGCTATTACACAAATAACGATTTTATCATTGAAACTCTCTTGGTAAGTTTTCAAAGATATAAAGCATAAGTTGTCTAATATTTTGAAAGTTTTTACTAAATAAAATTTTTTAGCCTGATTTAATTGTCAGCATTTTCAGTTAAATGCTAAATTCAGGAGTTAAATGACAGTTTCCTGTTTTCCCCTTAATTGGACCAACGAGAACTTTTAATGATTAGTTAAGATAAGATCCTATTATTTCTTCACCCTACTATAGCATTTTAAAATAAGAAAATAGGTAATTTATTGGCTTTTTACATAAGAATTATACAATTTTTAAAGATCATGTTTAGATAACAATTTAGTACTAATTAATAATATTGACGTCAGAATTTTAAGCTTAATGTGTCACATAAACACACTTTGTATCTTTAATACCATACACATATTATGTATGATAAGGTATGGCATTAATACATATGCTTTGTTATACTACTAAAGTAGTGATAACAGCAATATGAAATTGTTCAGTTTTCTTCTGATAATAGATAAGAGACCAGTGCTAGATTTAACTGGCTCTTTACTTGATAGCTCTGCTTACTTGGCCTTTTTCTTTTGTTCATTCCACAGGCCTCTCTACTTGTTAAGAATTTATTCAGAACACCTTGATCCTTAACTCGCCAGATGTCTTAGTATCAATACATACTTACCTTGCCAGTGTTTTAATATTACTTCTAACCACTTTCCAGTATTTTTTTTTTATCCCTGACCACATGGCTTGCAAATAACTGTTTTGAATCTCCAAGTCACTTGACTTTCTTGTATTTGATTGATATTCTTGGTCCATAGAATTGCTATTATTTCTTTATACCTTGGCCAATTGACGTGTTAATGTGTATTCTGTACCCTAGCCATTTATCATTATTATTACTTACTAAGCTACAACCCTAGTTGGAAAAGCAGGATGCTATAAGCTCACGGGCTACAACAGGGAAAAAAGCCCAGTGAGGAAAGGAAACAAGGAAAGATAAAATTTCTAGGAAGAATAACATTAAAATAAATATCTTCTATATAAACTATAAAAACTTTAACAAAACAAGAGGAAGAGAAACAAGACAGAACATCGTGCCTGGGTGTACCCTCAAGCAAGAGAACTCTAATCCAAGACAGTGGAAGACCATGTTACAGAGCCTATGGCACTACCCAAGACTAGGGAAATGGTTTGATTTTGGAGTGTCCTTCTCCTAGGAGAGCTGCTTACCATAACTAAAGGGTCTCTTCTACCCTTACCAAGAGGAAAGTGCACATCTGAACAATTACAGTGCAGTAACCCCTTGGGTGAAGAAGAATTGTTTGATAATCTCAGTGTTGTCAGGTGTATGAGGACAGAGGAGAATAAGTAAAGAATAGGCCAGAATATTTGGTGTGTGTGTAGGCAAAAGTAAAATGAAGCGTAACCAGAGAGAAGGATCCAAATTAGTACTGTCTGGCCAGTCAAAAGGCCCCATAACTCTCTAGTGGTAGTATCTCAACGGATGGCTGGTACCCTGGCCAATTTGTGTAGTTTGTGTTAATTGGATAGCCCTAGTAATTTGATCAGCTTTTATTTTTCCCTTACCCCACTTCACCTGACAAACTGCGATTAAATATATTATTTTAGAAAATCCATTTAAAGTTATAGCAAAAATTTATCTATTGGTGAATTTTCAATTGCAGTTCTAACCCATTAACTAATGAGAGGCATGAAATATAATCCAAATGGAAAACAAATATCAATATAGTTCACAATGACATGGAAATCCTCAAGAAAATCAGATATAAATTTGCGAAGAATTTCCAAAGAATGTAAAAGGAATCTAAATATAAAGGACCGTAAGACCGAATCAAATGTATAATCAAATAGATCCATCTATCATTTTGCGGATATCGCTTGCTGAAGAGAGGGTTGAGTATCTTGATCTTTTATGAAGATAAGATGGACAATTATTATATTCAATATCAAATAACACAGGAATATCCATTATTTTCAAAGAAGTGTAATTTGAAATTTCTTATAGTTTAATTCAATATAATCAAAATTCTATAATTATTTGATCATTAGTTACGAGAAGAAGGACATGATAATTCATTTTTGCAGCTGTGTCAGCTAATTATAGTTAGCCATTTTTTTATACGTGAAAATAAACCACCACGGTTTCAACAATATAATGATGTGTATATTATCATGACATGATTTTATTAGGCCGTGGGATGGGAAAACGATAAACTGAACTTTTCTCTTGCGAGAGAAAAATTACAAATATTTTCTAATTTTTTTATTAATTATCAAATAAATACAGATTTCAGCTTTGCTAGGTTATTCTAAATTGAGAAAACTCATATTAATTTCGCCGTTGCTATCATAGGATCCTGTCGGAAATCTCTGCCAACGAGTTAAAGATGCTCTCTCTCTCTCTCTCTCTCTCTCTCTCTCTCTCTCTCTCTCTCTCTCTCTCTCTCTCTCTCTCTCCATATATCATTACACTAAAGCCAAGAAAGAAATAGCCATTTCCTCTGCAATTTTTGCTGAATAATAATTATCCGTGAAAGCTCTCGAAGTCTTCCTCTAAGAGCTCATCTGTTGAATGCACCCAACTTATCTTTCCAAAGCTTTTGTAAATGATAAGAGCTTCCGGAGTCTAACTTATCTTAAGGCTTTCAAGATGAAGGGATTCGATGTTCATTTTTAAAATCGAGTGTCTGAGCCTTATCTTCAATAGGAAGGCGTTTAAAAGAGGATTTTCTCTCCCACAAAGATAAGTCCTTCTTATTTTCTTTACATTTTTATTCTTCTTATAGTATATTGTCTGTTTATTTACTTTTAGTGATGTCTCAGAATGGTATATTAAATGAATAAGGAAAATTCTACTATGAGAGCATTAGAAGGGACATAACTCTGCTGGAGCTTTGTTCTGTAATTTCATCGAAAGCTTGCGGTTTTGTTTGAATAACAAAAGAAGCATTATATCCAGCCGTATCTGGAACATTCGTTGTAAACCTTTTTCTAGTGTGCAACTTGTGATTATCTCCCGCAGAAAGAAGGCCGAGATTTCTCCTGATGATCGCGAGGAGTAGAATCTATCCTTCCATTCATGTTTTCAAGCAAAAGGGATATGCCATGGCTTTGCAACTTTCTATGATAATATTTTGTTATATCAAGAGGAACGTGGCGACAATAGAGTCTATAGTGATATTAGGCCTTTCACTGAATAAAAATGGAGAGAATATTTCTGCTCATAACCCCATGTACACTTGATAATTTCCAATAAACTTCTCCTATATATATATATATATATATATATATATATATATATATATATATATATATATATATATATACACAGTATATGTGTGTGTGTGCGTGTTTGTGGGCTTGCGTGTGTGTATGAACAGAAATGGAAATAGTTTTCCATTTTTCACGTATAATTTTTGATAATCCCAATATGTATGTTCTTTTAAACTAAAAACTAAACCAGTACATTTGTTTATTTCTGATTGTTTTTTCTAAAGAATAAAAGTTCAATTAAGTATTGTTGATTCAAACCAAATATTCCCAAGAAATACATGGCCATTTTTGTACATATGGATCTGAATCCTTTTTGCCTTCGTCAAAATCGAAGATTTTACGAAGGTTATGTTTGTTTGTTTGTTTGTGAGCAACTTTACACAAAAACGAAAGTACTAAACCTGACCAAACTTGGTAGTTATGTAAGGTGAATCAGTATCATTTGAATAAAGTACATCGATGTACAAGTACGCAGCAGTATTTTGAAAATAACCGCAATAAAAAGTAAATGGCCAATATTTTGTCAGTTATTTTTGGTTTGTGAACATTACACAGAAACTAAAATTGATGCATATCTGGCGGTCGGTCTTGCTAGATTATTTTTTGATAATCTGACTGAGAATGGCTTGTACACTGCGTCGGCTTTCCATTGTCCATTGGATAAGTTCATTGTCTTTGTTTGATTTATGATGGCCAATTCCAGAGTCTTTCTTCTGTATGGACAGGCAGCTTTAAAAAACAAGGTGACGGACTCCAGTTAATCTGATGTCCAAATTCTTGAAAATAACGAAAATCCCTGAGTTCTCAAAGGCATACCTGACAGATCTTTTGTGTTCGGATAACCTTTGAGATAGAGAACGACCAATTTGTCTTACATAAAATTTTCCACAATCTCCACATGGTACTCTGTACCCTCCGGATTCTCTGACGGGCAGTGGAAAGGTGACATAGTGGGCAACACCCTTCTGAATCCGAATATCAAAGAAATAATCCAGTGAGACCGACCGCCAGATACCCATAAGAAGTCAAGACATCAACCTCTGATTGGCTCAAGAATATTAATACCCTCCTGGAGGAAATTCAATTTTGCTAATCCTTCCACTCACTTAATACAACCTTCTTAGAACAATTGGAAACACCCTTTTACTTCCATATATAAATTATCACTGTCCACTTCTTTTCTCATTTTACTGTACACCGTGAAGGGGACCAATACATATTGGTCGAAATATAGTGATTTATTACTACTTCCTTTGTTTCTTTTATGAACCTTTTTGAAGTTAAATAGCCAATCATAATAAACATTAGAGTCTACTATTTTCCATGTGCTCTGAGTTTACTCAAAAACTATGTAGCCAATTGCATTACCCACCAGAGTCCACTGTTTTCCTTGTGATCCAAATTTGCTGAGTAGTTGAATAGCCAATCGTAAAAACTACTGGAGCCTATCGCCTTCCCTGTTCTTCAAGTTTTCTGAGTAGCTATATAGCCTATCGTAATAACCACTGAAGTCTATCGTCTTCCCTGTTCTTCAAGTTTACTGAGTAGCTAAATAGCCCATCGTAATAACCACTGGAGAGTATTGTCTTCCCTGTTCTTAAAATTTACTGTATAGCTAAAGAGCCAATCGTAATAACCACTGGAGTCTATTATCTTCTCTGCTCCTAAAGATGACTGAGTAGCTATATAGCCAATCATAACAACCACTGGAGTCTATTCTCTTCCTTGTTCTAAATAGCCAATCGTCATAATCACTGGAGAATATTGTCTTCCCTGTTCTTAAAGTTTACTGAGTAGCTAAATAGCTAATCGTAATAACCACTACTGTCTGTTGTATTCCCTTTTCTTAAAGTTTACTGAGTAGCTAAATATCCAATAGTAATAACCGCTGGAGAGTATTGTCTTCCCTGTTCTTAAAGTTTACTGAGTAGCTAAATAGCCAATTGTAATAACCACTACTGTCTATTGTCTTCCCTGTTCTTAAAGTTTACTTAGTAGCTAAATAGCCAATCGTAATAACCACTGGAGTCTATTGTCTTCCCTGTTCTTAAAGTTTACTGAGTAACTAAATAGCCAATCATAATAACCCCTGCTGTCTATTGTCTTCCCTGTTCTTAAAGTTTAATGAGTAGCTATATAGCCAATCGTAATAACCACTGGAGTCTATTGTCTTCCCTGTTCTTAAAGTTTACTGAGTAGCTAAATAGCCAATCGTAATAACCACTGCTGTATATTGTCTTCCCTGTAATTAAAGTTTAATGAGTAGCTATACAGCCAATCGTAATAACCACTAGAGTCTATTGTCTCCCCTGTTCTTAAAGTTTACTGGGTAGCTAAATATCCAATCGTAATAACTACTGGAGTCTACTGTCTTCCTTGTTCTTAAAGATAACTGAATAGCTATATAGCCAATCGTAATAACCACTGGAGTCAACGGTTTTCCCACTTCTTAAAGTTTACTGGATATCTAAATAGCCAATCGTATTAACCACTGGAGTGTATTGTCTTCCCTGTTCTTAATATCTACTGAGTAGCTAAATAGCCAGTCGTGATAACCATTAGAGTCTATTGTCTTCCCTGTTCTTAAAGTTTACTGAGTAGCTAAATAGCCATTCGCAATAACCACTGGAATCTATTGTCTTCCCGGTTCTTTGAGTTTACCGAGTTACTAAATAGCCTATCGTAATAGCCACCGGAATCTATTGTCTTCCCTGTTCTTATAGTTTACTGGGTAGCTAAATAACCAATTATAATAACCAATGGAGTCTACTGTCTTCCTTGTTCTTAAAGATTACTGAGTTGCTATATACCCAATCGTAACAACCACTGGAGTCTACGGTCTTCCCTGTTCCTAAAGTATACTGTATAGCTAAATAGCCAACCGTAATTACCACCGGAGTCTATTGTATTCCCTGTTCTTAATATCTACTGAGTAGCTAAATAGCCAGTCGTAATAACCATTAAAGTCTATTGTCTTCCCTGTTCTTAAAGTTTGCAGAGTAGCTAAATAGCCATTTGCAATAACCACTGGAATCTATTGTCTTCCCGGTTCTTCGAGTTTACCGAGTTACTAAATAGCCTATCATAATAGCCACTGGAATCTATTGTCTTCCCTTTGTTTCAAGTTTACTGAGTAACTAAATAATCAATTGTAATAACCACCAGAGTCTTCTATTTTCCCTGTACCCAGAGTTTTCTGATGAGTAGCTAAAAAGCCAGTCATAATAACCAGCAGAGTCTATTGTCTTCCCTGTGTTTGTAGTCTGCTGAATAGCTAAATAGCCAATTGTAATAAGCACTAGAATCTATTGTCTTCTCTCTTTGTAAACTTTACTGAGTAGCTAAATAGCCATTCACAATAACCATTGTAGTCTATTGTTCTCACCGTTCTTCAAGTTTACTGGGTAGCTAAAGAGACAATCGTAATAGTATTATTACTATTATTACTAGCTAAGCTACAACCCTAGTTGGAAAAGATGGATGCTATAAGCCCAAGGGTTCCAACAGAGCAAAATAGCATAGAGAGAAAAGGAAATAAATAATCTATATTCAAAGTAATAAACAATTCAAATAAACTAGCAAGTGCGACTCTGGACGGATAATGTTTATACGATCGACATTGTACCTTGTTAATGTCACTCACTATAACACAGTTTACTGTAACTGTAATGTTGCTACATTTAACAGCATATTTAAGAAGGCTACATGATAGCTGTGTCTTTCCAATTGTAGATATTACCAAGAAATTTGGCAGGAACCAGAAAACTATGTTTCACATCAATCCCTGAAATTTTCATTTTGATATGTGAATTTTTGTTGGAACAATTTACTCCACTGCCATAAATAGCCATTCAACCAATACCGAAATAAACGTTTGCTGTGTCTTTTCTATGGCAGATATCAACATGCAAATTGTCATGGACAAAGTAAATATCCATCCCATAAATCCCTAAAAAATTCATTTAGATATGAAAAGTATTCTACAAGTAATTTACGACGCAACCAAAAATCGGCCTCAAGCGGATATCGAAAAGAGGGTACTGTGACTTTTGTATGGCAAGTATCAATACGAAAATTGGTATGAATGTACTTCATATAACACACAACAAACCCTGTGAAAATAATATGGATATCTGCAAAACTGTAGAAGTAGTTTACGGCTCCTCGCGGATTTTTTAGCTAAAAGTCGCCATTAGTGAACAAACGTTACAGCCAGGGCATGCCTTTTGTAGGTATGAACACGAAAATTAGCAGAATCAAGATTTATGTATATCTAAATAGTTCCTTAAAATTTAATTTGAATGTGTTTATTGGTGATGGAGTTATTGACCCCACCGCCAAAAATATTAGCTGCTCCCCCCCCTACCCAGCGATGATGATAAAAGGGAATGACTGGGCTTTGTATTGACTGGGCTATGGGTTGCATGAGTTTTGTTTGCAAAAATTTTGTCATTGCATAGAGGTCACTCAATTTGTTCGCGACAAATATTGTAGTAACGGTAACTACATTAAAATAGATCATATATAAACTATATATATTGTAGTAACAGTAACTACATTAAAATAGATCATATATAAACTATAAAAAGAAACTTATGTGTGCCTCTTCAAAGTAAAAACATTTGCTGCAAGTTTGAATTTTGAAGCTCTACCAATTGAACTACCCGATCAGTGAGATCATTCAACAACTTGGTCATAGCTGGAATAAAACTTCTGGAATACTGTGTAGCATTGATCCTCATGATGGAGAAGGCCTGGCTATTAGAATTAACTGCCAAACCTAGTTTTACGAACAGGATG
>NC_090741.1:15888440-15890940 GCF_036898095.1 Palaemon carinicauda
TAATAACATGAAAAATAGCCCAGTGAGGGAAGGAAACAAGAAAAAAAATATTCTAAGAATAGTAACATTAAAATAAATATTTCCTATATAAACTATAAAAACATTTACAAAATAAGAGAAAGAGAAATAAGATAGAATAACATGCCAGAGTGTACTCGCAAGCAAGAGAACTCTAACCCAAGACAGTGGAAGACCATGATACAGAGGTTATGACACTACCCAAGACTAGAGAACAATTGTTTAATTTCGGAGTGTCCTTCACCTAGAAGAGCTGCTTAACATAGCCATAGAGTCTCTTCCACCCTTACCAAGATGAAAGTGGCCACTGAACAATTACAGGGCAGTAGTTAAACCCTCGAGAGAAGAATTGTTTGGTAATGCCAGTGCTGTCAAGTGTAAGAGGACAGAGGAGAATATGTATAGAATAGGCCAGACTACTCGGAGTATGGGTAGGCAAAGGGAAAATGAATCGTAACCAGAGACAGATCCAATATATTACTCTCTGGCCAGTCAAAGAACCCCATAACTCTCTCGTCGTAGTATCTCAATTGCTGTTTACATAATAATTTTTCAAGGGTTTGCTTTATTTTATATTGTATTTACTCTAAGCAACCGGACTATTTTTTCCATTCATTGTGAAGTGACCATAGAATAATTTTCCAGAACCCGCCCGAACTGACGCCTTTCCTATAATTTTCCCTTATCTATTTCATTTGTTCAAAATTTTATGTTTCTACTATTCAAGATTTAGACAAAGCATAACAAGACAACAAGCAACCCTACTCCTCTCTCTCTCTCTCTCTCTCTCTCTCTCTCTCTCTCTCTCTCTCTCTCTCTATCTACATCGCCACAATGAAAGACGTCAAGGGAAAAATATTTCCATACATGTTATTTACCCGTATGAATCGTGAAGGGAAGGCTGCAACCTGTGTTAGTCATGTAAATACTGATTACTGGACTAGGCAATGCCTTCCAATACCTCATCATTTCCGTTACCTCCCTCTGAGATAACATAAGGTTTTTCCATAATAGAACTTTTATGATATATAATTGGTCCTTCGTAATAGTCGTGACATGCGTATATATATATATATATATATATAAGTGAACTAGGTAATTATGTATTTGTTGGTTGGAAATACAAAATACGCATATCACTCCCACATGTCAAATTTTCCGTAGAATGTCAATGAAATTATATAGTTACAGTAGGTTCTTATACATTCGCTGAAGTAATCTAGTGGGATTTTAGATATTTTGAGATTAAATGATGTGAAGGAACGGTTGTATTATACTGTACTTTCATGACATTGTTGGTGTTTGGCTGATGGACAAGAGTTGGCGTCACTTGGAGGGAGGGTGTGGGGGGCGACACACCTAAAACGAGATGACTGGAATACCAGTCAACCCTGTTTCTCTTCTTTTGATGGATCTAGTGGGCATTCAGCTAATTAACACTTCTTATGCTTTCAATATGTCATCCAATATTTGAGATTACCTGTGTATCCTGAATTGGTTATCTATTATGCATTACTGCGTGTTTTGCAGGTCTGCTGTAAGAAACATTAATTTTCTAAATTTCTGCCATGTCTTCTACATTTAAGTATTTTCTGATGCACTAGACATTTTTTTCTATGCTATCATCCTTCCTTTCATTGCTTTTTTTTTTAATTTAGCAAAAAGATTCAGATTCCAGTGGTACATGATTAACCCTCTCTACTCTACAAGGACCTATACCATTAGAGGTATCTATGTGTATTTTCTTTAGGAATCTGAGTTTCTTGCTTCTATTGCAAGAAGCTACATTCGTGTGTTTTGTTGAATATTTAGGGGTAGTGGCAGAAGTACTAAAATACGATGGTATAGAGTGGCTTAGTGCACTAAAGGTGGATTGCTCATTATCCTGTAAATTAGGACAAGTGGAAGTATGGACAGGTTCAGACTAGAAGTCGAATCATATGGATTGGACAAAATGCTCAAATCAGACAATCATTGGACATATTTATTACCCAATATTTTTTTTCTAACTATCCCAAAGGTTATGTGTTCGGTATTTGCCATTTCAATGATTGGTTGTTCCAGTCTATAATTAGGACATTGTCGTTAATGAAATGTAATGTAAACAAAATTTATTCTCTAAACAATCTGCAGAGAACTCATGGAACTTAGAGTACTCAAAACATCAGTGGGTACCCCTTTCAAAATGATTGTTGTCTTAAGACGAAATAGGGAGATCAGATGAGTGCCTCAGTTGAGAAACCAGTTTCTGAGCATGATCTAATATCATACTGTGAGGCGGCAACTTCAAGGTCTCGAATATTGCAGTGCATTAGACGACACTGACGAAGTCTTGGACACACTGGTACTGGATTTTGCCCAATATTTACAAAATGGATAAAAATTAAAACCAATTAAAAGGTCTCGCCACATTTGAAATTAAACTTGACAATAATGATAGGAAAACAATATACACGAGATATATATATATATATATATATAT
>NC_090741.1:15895940-15898440 GCF_036898095.1 Palaemon carinicauda
TATGTCACAAGTACAGCAACTGGATGAATTGAAGGCTTTTTCAGTTGTTACCCTACAAACAATACCAGCTGTGATTACTAGGAAATGAGTGATGGGCTCATACGATGGCTGACAAAATTAACCTTAATCATTGTAACCCAAACTGTCGGTGTTGGAACTTGACAACACCCTTAATTATAGCCAGATTTTAGATAAGTATTGATGTCCTACTACAGCAACCAAGAGGGTAGACTTTATTACCAGGCAGAAGCGTCGCAGAATATGTACTAGACGGTGCCATACAACCTGATTTTCTACTTAGATGCCAAAAGAACTGGACAAAACCACTGGACACACTGGACAAAATCTTCAGCGAAGGAGGCCATGAGATGGTACACCTTCCCCCTTCCCACCCATTGAACAAGTATGGGCTGCATGAAACTCTTCATTAATCCATATAGCCATTCACGCAGGCAGACCTGCAGGCAAGACTGGAAAAAGCGAAGCTTTTGGTAACTCAGTGTGTTTCGGTGTGTACAGTGAAACGATCTCGAGATTTTGATGATAGGTATTAGTCGTCAGATAAAATTCACGCGCTTATTGGACCTATTTTTACATGACGAAGATACAAAAGACCTATACCTGCATATTAATTGTGAAAATCAATAAAAGTTACATTGAGAGTATTATTTTGTTTGCACTTCCCATTGCACATGAAGGGATTTGCTTTTATCTATCTCTATCGTAAGATCTTCACTTAAATTGTAGGACCCTGAGTGACACAATGCTGCCGTTAATCCTAAACAGACAACACTATCTTTTTACATGGGTTTATGTTACAGCCTTTTTGTCTTATCTCATATTTCCTTCAGTATAGACAATAGATTAATGGATCATAGAAAATAGGGCATAGGCCATCAGCCTGGACTATGAATGACGAGTATCATTCAGCACTACAATGAAGTTATGATTAAATGTAACATGTCTATAATAAACGATGTAAATACAATAAAAGGAATGAAAATTGGATGACTGATTAAATCAAAATCTATAAGAAATATAAATAAATAGATAAAACATGGAATACAGGAACTCATTGATAACCACTGAACAGCAATATATCAAGCATAGGGGTCACTTTCAAATAAATTAATCAAGCGCATAGACACAACAAAATTCTCACAGAGACAAACAAATTTAATAATGAATGGGGAGTAATGTGCTTTACCAAGAACTGCATATTTATTATGGAACTCTCTTGCATTATGGAAGTAAAAGTTAGAACATTTGCGTTGTTTTACATTTTTTTAGCAATACCAAGAAGGTCAACGGGAACCGGGATTTTTGAGACAAAGTTAAGCAACAGATAATCCAGAGTAACAATTATTTTCACAGAGAATGTATAAGACTTGACACATATTTCAAGTTAGAGGAAACGTGAATTGTGCCACAGAACTCTATTACATAATCAATATTGCCATTTGATACCATTCCCTTATTGTATCCTAAATAAACACAAGACTCATCGAAAATATGAGAGAGAGAGAGAGAGAGAGGAGAGAGAGAGAGAGAGAGAGAGAGAGAGAATATGTAGGGTAGGTGTGTAAGTATGTGAAACAATATAAGAATTCCATATACCATTACTATTACTGTACTAATGCTACCAACATCTGAATCTTCATTCATAGAGTATATTGTAGGGGTAAAAAAAAATTACTTCATAATACAGTATTGATGAGTTAGAGGCCCTTTGGTAATAACGTTTTAATAGCCTGTATCCTCGAGACTGCTAGATTTAGCTATATTACCCTTGAATACAATCTATATCCGATACCTTGGTAAGATTTCATCAACGGAATTAATTGCACATGGCCCTGAAATGCACTTCAGTATATTCCAAAAAAGATTAAAATTAAAGATTGAAACATAATTGCACTACTAACAACAGTTCGGCTTTCTGTCAATCATATCCCCGTTTTTTTTTCAGGATATTCAGTAATTCAGCAGAAAAGAAACGCAAAACTCATAACCATTCTAAATGAATTACGGCCATTGACTGGAACGAAGCAATTTCTTTTATCCAGAATATTGGGCAAACCTTTATGAAAAATGATAATAAAGTTGATTTGTTTCTAATTGAACAGGTTAATATAAGCCTTACAACCAATCTGTATTTAAATCATACATTTTTGGAGATATGGAGAAATATAAAATCTTTGCATGATAGTTACTTATTACTGTTTTGTATGAGTTTTGATCTAACGAGTACTGTGGTAGGCGAAAACCTGAATGATCATCCATTATAAAAATTGTAACGTTTTTCAGTGATAATTTTGATCCTTATTTTGGGAACGTGTTTGACCACACACACATGCACAAACACATACACCTATGCTACGAGTCATCTTTCGTTGAGAGGAAAACCAATATCTTAACTTCATAAGACGATAGTTGTTTCAATTTCTTTAATGCACACAAATCTCAAAACAAACACACACACAAACAGACCACGTGGATAAAA
>NC_090741.1:15903440-15918440 GCF_036898095.1 Palaemon carinicauda
ACAGAAGGAATGATGTGATGTTTTGGGATATTTTATTTATATAAAAGACCATAATACTATAAAGATGGATTATACGACTCATTAGTTCATGTACCAGAATTCTTGGAGGCCTCAGTACTTTTTAGCTCCTTTCGAAACCCACAGCGCATATTGCTGATTGTTTTAGTGACCCTTTTTTTATTGGCTCTAGGAGATTTTTCTTTAAACTTTTCTGTTGGAACTTTGTTAGCTTTGTTTTGAGCTTTTATATCTGAATACATTTTTGGTTACACTACATTCCAAAGGCATGAGAAACACTTCATAAAGTTAAAAAAATTCACTCCAAAACTTTTTGTCCAACCAAATTTCAGACATTTACTCTTCCACATTCAAGTTTCACTCTAAAAACCAAAATGAAGAGGCTTCCGATAGAGAGACTGATCAAGTTGACTCACCCAGTGACAAACCAGCATTTACAGAAGATGTAAATCAAATGTGTCTGTAAATGTCCTCGTTTAGATCTGAACGAACTATCGAATGTAGTAATAAGATCCTGTGATCAGAATCAAGGAACAAACCAACACTCACACAACGATATGCTGAAACTCCGCCCACTTTGATCTAATCTGACGGATTCAATCGCTAGTGAATGGGCAGCCTGTGAAGTCCTGCTTTGAATGTGGTTGCCTTGAGATTTAGGTCATAGATGTTTGTGGCAGGCATAACAACTTGTCATCTATCGGAATCTAGACTTGGATGATTATATCTTACATTGTCTTCTTATCGTTATGACAAAGATACAAGAGTATAATAGAAAAGCTTGTTAATTTAAGTTTTTCCTCCAATGTTTAAGAGCTTTTCACTTATATTCTGGATCAGGCTTCGAGCAAATCATAACTAAGGCTACTCAAAAGTTTGGTATTTGCTTTGATTTATTATACACTGATTCACCTGGTGTTATAACAAGCAAGGTTGGTTCTCCAGTTGGAACATCTGATCATATCTTGGTTTCGTTACTAATTATCTGTGTAGCCAGACCATATTATGTCGTACGCTCGAGTGATCTCTTGAATTAGAATTGGTCACGATAAAATAGAGAGGTGCAGATACCACTTTGGAGGCCGATACCGATACCCTTTTTTTTATAACCGATACCGATACTGATACAGACACTAGAAAAATAACCAATACCATTACTAGTCGATACTCTGATACTTTGAAACCTCTTTATTTAATTATTACATTGACGGTATGATATCGATTTGAAGACCGACTTTTCAACCTCTTCAGTGTGTGCAATGCTGTGTGTGAGGAATTATTAGGCATATTCAGTGAACAGTATAGGCCAACCACTTTTTGGTATCTATTTGACATATAACAGCGTTTTAAAGATTGTTTTTGTTTGAAACATGTTAAACTACGGCTATGCTCATGGGAATAACACAATCTGATCATAAATCTAATGCCTTCCCCTATATGATATTTTCATTACTGTATATCATAATATTAGTCCAACCATCACTATATATATATATATATATATATATATATATATATATATATATATATATATATATATATATATATATATATATATAAGATAGATGTTTATATTGAATTTCAGAGTTTAGTCTTAGAATAAGGAACTAGATAATTATCTTTAACTCCAAAAAATATATAATAGGTTTCCATTTCCAGCGCTCAATCTCAGCGAATTTCTCCCTATAGTGTTATATTCTACACCACCCTTTGTCTTTCAGTTAACGTTTAGGTGCAGTTGTCTGCATGAATTCTAGTACACACCAATGTGGGATGGAAGTAGAAATTTAGAATGTATATCGAAATTCATATAGAGATTGTACAAGGAATCACCAGAAATACTAAACTCCTTGTTTCAGTTATTGAACTGTTACCTATTTTATTCAAAACCCAAAGTTAGTCCCATTGAGTGATAGGACTCCATTACTAGTAGGTAGGAGGTCTTATTTTCAATAGAATGAATTATAACAAATTATTAGTTATTTAGAAAAAAAGGCAAAATTGGAAACTTCCCCTCCATCCCCATTCCCCGTCCAGTATTCGAAGGTAGGCTTGGTCGTCGAGTAACTAATAATTTATTAGGTTGAATATGGTTTAATATAGAAAAAAATATTCACAAATAAACAAATAATTCTACAAATGTTTAATGAGAGAGAGAGAGAGAGAGAGAGAGAGAGAGAGAGAGAGAGAGAGAGAGAGAGAGAGAGAGAGCTTATCGGGTACTTATCAGCCAATATTATCAGAGTTTGGGTTACCATATGATATTATTTTTCATATCATTGCCGTGGGGGAACATTAAATAGATCTTTGTAAGCATGGCCATTCATTACGAACAACAATTCCATTGATATAATCAGCTTTGCAGAATTAAGGAACAATTACATAAAATATGTTTCTGTTTTGTTTTAGCTCAATGTAACAGTATCGGCTTATCGGTGATTTAAGCTCTCTTTTTGATTGACCGATACCGATACCAGATACTCATGGTGGAGGCCAATATCGATACCAATACTGGTGTCTTGACAGTGGTCGATACAAATACTGACACTCACAAAAAAATGCGGATACAAGCAATACCGATACGGACATATCGGCACATCTCTTCAATATAATATAGGTATTGAGACTGTTGTTCTTTGAAATGGAAAACTGGTCAATGCAATTGGTAGGCTTGTTTCTTCCTGTGTTTCAAGATACCAAATCAAGGACAGTGATTGTGGTATCATGTAGTCCCATGTAGCTATGAATAAAGGGCAGTCTCTACCTAGCACCCAAGCCATCAAGACCTGTCTTTTAATCACTGCAACCTCTTGCATATTATATCATGGTGGCAGCGTGGTAATGCACCCCACGCCATTCCATCAACAAACCCGGACCATAGAGACACTTTACATACCTCTCCTGTCCGTAATAACTGAGAAGAGGACTCATAATCAGCCAGAGTTTATTACCAGCGGCTGCAGAAGACGCCATTTTCACCCAACAGCAACCAGACAAAGACTGTCATACCGGCCCAGATAACAACCATACATAACTTATATAGTCAGGATATGGCATAGAATGGACATTAGTGCACCGTGATTACAGTGAGAATAGTGAAGTAAGTTGTGAATAGATTACTTACAAGTATTTTGGCCATTGTTATCAGCACACTACTTCACAAAATGAGCCAAACAACAACGTACATTCAGCAGTGTAAACAAAACTGAAAACCGTGCCGGCTACCAGTGACAAATTTTTGTAGTGATTTCCATACTCTCATTATATGTCTCTTTGTGAACCGTAAACCGTGTTATTAATCCAATCACTATCTATCTATTGTGTAACACTCGAAACCAAATCCAATCATGGCCCAGCCTAAATGCCCAAGTATGGACTGGGCTCACCTGCCCCTGGCAGAGTCGTTTCGTGCATTCAAGGCGCGCATGAACTTATACCTCGAAGACCAGGAAGTCACAGACCCGGGCAAGCAAGCAACTAAAATTAAAATTGCCCTCGGCGATGAGGGCATGAGGCGTATCTTGGCGAGCGGCCTCACTGAACAGGAGCAACGTGTGCCGCAGAACATATGGAGGCTTATTGAAAGTGAGGTTGATGCAACGGTGAAAATAAATTTCCGAGTTCACCGCCTCGAATTTGCAAATACCAAACAGAAACCTGCTGAAACAATCAGTCAATTCCTGGCCAGACTCCGTGAAAAAGCGACAAAGTGCGAGTTTGAAGACAGAGAACTCAACGAACGACTTATCGAAATGACCATTCTACGAACACAATTCGAAGAATTTCGGAAAGAACTCCTAACTAAACCGAAGGGCTATGCTGTGAGCAACGTTCTAGAGAGAGGTCGGGAATACGAGGCCATTGCGGCCTCCACGGCATCATTACGCTCCATACAGATGAGCTCTGAGAACACAAGTACAAGCCATACCAACGTGGATGCAATTCGAAGGGAAAGCAACGAGCCACGGAACAAACTACAAACCACGGACAATCCCTGCTGGAACTGTGGGCTTAGCCATCCCATAAGGTCTTGCCCCGCTTACAATGACAGATGCAGTGGTTGTGGCATCAAGGGGCACTGGAAAAAGATGTGCCGCAAAACTGATGGAGGCAGAACAATGCCAGGAGACAACATGCAGCAGACACAACGTCAGAGCAAGACAAGAGGGCGCTTCTACCGACGGCCGAATCGGGCTCCTAACCACAGGCAACACGAAGTCATGGTTAATGAAAACCCTAATCTTGATGAAGAAACAGATTATATGCCAAACTTCGACATGATAACGATATCCGACATAGGAGTGGCACCGAAACGAGAAGCATTCTCAAAGCTCATGGTCAAGCATGAAAACCCCCCAGCCTATGGGCCCCTGAAACTCAAAATCGACACAGGTTCCGGTGGCAATACGCTACCCTTGCGGACATACAAGCAAATGTTTGGTGATGCACCCACCAGCCTCGTACTATCCCCAGAACCGTCAGTAAGACTAACATCATACAGCGGCGACAATATTCCCTGCCTAGGGTCACTAATGCTCAGCGTCCGCAAACTCAGCAACCCAGCATTCTCGCAAGAAAAGTTCTTCGTGGTTGATGTGTCTGGTCCAGCCATACTTGGCCTTCCCTCATGCCAAAAACTTGGTATTGTGGATATCAATGTCAACGACGTTACTGGAATACCTGAGCAATCAAGCCAACAAGGCCCTATTAGGTCAGTCGAACAACTAAAAGCGCAATTCCCAGCACAGTTTGACTGTATCGGCAAACTAAAAGAGCCCGCGATGCTCCACCTCAAGGATGACGCGATACCTTTCTGTGATCCGCCCCGTAAGGTGAGTATCCACCTGAAGCCCCGCATCAAGTCCGAGCTTGACACTATGGAGAAAGAGGGGGTTATCAGACGCGTAACGGCACACACAGACTGGTGTAGCAGCCTTGTGTATGTCACAAAACCCGATGGAAGCCTACGGATCTGCCTGGACCCCAAGCGGCTCAACCAAAACCTCAAAAGATGTCCCCACAAGATTCCCACTCTAGAAGAGATCAACCCAGTATTCTCCAAAGCGAAAGTGTTCTCCAAGCTAGACGCCAAAGCAGGCTACTGGAGTATACCGCTACACGAGGACTCACAACTACTGACAACGTTCCGAACACCACACGGCCGGTATTGTTGGACAAGGCTACCATTCGGGCTGAATGTAAGCCAGGACATATTTCAAGCCAGGATGGACTCCATCATCGAGAATCTCCCAGGTGTTGTTGGCATCGCTGATGACGTGGCAATATGTGGGAAAGACCAGTCGGAACACGACAAAAACCTGATGGGGTTCATGCAGCGTGCAGCCCAACACGGACTCAGCCTAAACTCGAAGAAATGCTCCATTTCAAAACCAGAAATCGAGTTTTTCGGAACACGCTATACCAGCAAGGGCATGATGCCAGACCCGTCAAAGGTACACGACCTGCATAGCATGCCGTCACCCTCCAATAAAGAGGAACTACAGAGATTCCTGGGAGTAATGACTTACCTCAGCCCCTATGTACCACATTACTCAGCTCAGTCACAAAGACTTCGAGATCTGGTCAAGGAAGATGTGCCCTTCCAATGGGAAGAAGACCATGAATCCACCTATCAACACCTGAAACGCCAAATAGCCCCATCAAGCACGCTGTCTTACTATGACCCAACTCAACCCGTGACTCTTGAAGTCGATGCATCGCAAAAAGGCCTCGGGGCGGCCCTCATCCAAGACGGGAAGGTAATAGCCTTCGCCAGCAAAGCCCTGACACCAACGCAGGCAAATTACAGCAATATCGAGCGAGAGGCCCTTGGACTAGTACACGGCGTGCAACGATTTCATACCTACCTATACGGAAGAGACTTCGAAGCTGTCACTGACCACAAACCCCTCGTTAATATCTGGGAGAAGCCACTGATCAGTGCCCCACCTAGACTACAACGTCTCTTCTTGAAACTGCAGGGGTATGACATGAGGGTCAAGTACAAGGAAGGACGAACCCTTGTACTCTCCGACGCCCTATCACGCCTTCCTAACCCACAAAATGACAAGGAAATCCCTTTGGATAAATGAGTGGACGGACTGGAACTAGATGACATCGATGTGATATCAGTTGCACTCATAAAATTTGGTCCCCAGATTTTGGAAGAGGTCCGCCATAGGTCTGACACCGACCCAGTGCTGCGCACTCTCAAGCATACTATCATCGAGGGTTGGCCTACCTCAGTAAAAGGCTGTCACCCCGATATCCGCCAGTTTTTCTCATACAGAGAATGCCTTGCCGTGGAAGACGGAGTCATATTCAAAGGGCGACAAGTTATCATCCCCAAAGAGGTCAGAGGCCGAATACTGGACCAGCTCCACCGGTCCCACCAAGGGATCACAAAAACACAAGCCCTGGCACGGGAGTGTGTATTCTGGCCCAACATTGCAAAGGATATAGAGGACAAGGTCAGGGCATGTGACATATGCCAGAAGTACCAGCCCCAGCAAAGTCCTAGTGAAACCACGCATCATGACATTCCCCCAATGCCCTGGTTCAAAGTCGCTTCGGACATCTTCCAAATTGGCCACAAGACATATCTGATCACAACTGATTATTTCACAAAATTCCCGATAGTCACCGAACTAAAAAACCTGTCATCTGAAAGTGTGGCCAATCACCTCAAATTCCTGTGTTCGCTGTTCGGATGCCCCAAAACCCTGGTCTCAGACAACGGACCTCAATACACGGGAGCAGCCATGAGGGACTTCACAAAAGCCTGGGGTATTGAGCACATCACATCAAGCCCACATTACCCTCAGTCCAATGGCCTCGCCGAGCGCGCAGTTGGAACATGCAAGGCGATTATCAAAAAATGCCTTGAGACAGGTGGTGATATGCATACTGCATTACTCCACTTACGGGCCACCCCGATCGACAATAAGACAACCAGCCCCGCAGAGCTCATGTTTGGTCGCAATGTGACCACTGACCTACCAGGCAGATACGAACCACATCTCGCACACATCACGACCCGCAACCACCTCCAGGACCGCCTAGGACCAAATCGGACACAACGGCACTTCACAGACCTCCAACCCGAACAACCAGTCCGAATATTCGACAAGGCCTGCCACACATGGGTGCCAGGCAGAGTGGTACGTAAGTCAGAAGAACCCCAATCATACATTGTGGAAGCCCAAAACGGAACGTGCCTCAGGAGGAACCGGTCCCACATCCGTCCGACACCGCTCGCGACAAACACAGAACCGCCCAACACCCGGCAGCAGGCTCCAACATCATCAGCACAGCCTCCACCACGACCCACCGATATATCGCTGCCGCCACCTAGTGAGACCGAAATAACCCACCAAAGACCCGTAACTAGTGATAACACTACAGACCCGACAGCGGTGTATACCAAGTCAGGCCGGCTGGTGAAAACCCCATCCAGATATATTGAAAGTAACGCGGTCACATACCGTAAATTCCCATAAAGTGTTAAGTTAAATAATAATATACAACTCCCCCCCCCCCTCGTTTCATGACCGAAAATTCTGAGAGGTCGTTACCAGAGTTTGAAACTCAAGAAAAGTTATCAGTCTCAGGACTGATAAGTGATTCAGAATAATGAATTTTATTTGAAAATTTACGAGTCTCGGACTGGAGAACAGGCTCCATTTCGAACACTCGTTACATGTGTATCAGGTTTCCATTTTGTTTTAATATATTTTGGGTGTTGTTGCTCTTTGCATCAAAAAAAAAAAAAAAAAATTATAATTTGCCACTTATTTTTATATTTATGACTGCCCTGCTGTAACCAACACTATTCGGACCAAAGTCCGCAAAGATGATAGCTATTATGTTTATATTACTATCCACAATCACAAATTGTACTATGCATGTTTATTGTGAAGGGATGAAAACAATGGAATACGTTTGAATATGGAACTTTCACCGTTTATTTCTTTGTACTTATATGCCAGATTAGTTATTATGTGTAATCAATGCTTTGTATGTGATAAGGGGGATGTGGTATCATGTAGTCCCATGTAGCTATGAATAAAGGGCAGTCTCTACCTAGCACCCAAGCCATCAAGACCTGTCTTTTAATCACTGCAACCTCTTGCATATTATATCAGTGATGATTTCAAACATGCTTATTCGGAAAACACTGGAAGCTTGTCATCTTTGGAAAAGTAACGGGTCAGGTTGGAATTGGAATAGCTACTGTCTACTCTGTTCAGATTTGTAACAATTGACCATAAAAGAAACTTTATTTTATGGACCAAGAACATGAATGGTGAATTACCTTTAAATCTTCTTTCGTTGATGTAGACTTAACAGTTCTTCCTTTGCTTAAACCAGATGGCTCTGTCTCTCACTACCCGGAGAAAAAAGTAACCTTTTTGGCTGATGTGTTTGATAGTTGGCAGAGTAATGAGAAACTAAAAGTTCATCATTCTTGTTTTTCAGAGGCTAAACTTGTTAGTTAAACATTTCGGTCCCTTGGAATCAAAACACTCTTGGTGGACCATGGTGCTTATGAAGGCCTGGAACCAAATGGAAGTTTGCCTTTGTTTTATCATGAAGACAGCTGAGTTTTTAGATCCTACGTTCTCTGTTATTTATCCCAAGTTATCAAGAGAGATTCGTTTTGCACTCGTTGAGGAAATGATAATGCTACTCCATTGGGTCAATGTGTGGTTACTCTGACCCAGCTGTTTTGCACCCAGTATCCTTAACTGCCATATTATCTCAAGTTTTTTTAACGTCTTTTGGCAAAATGTCTGATTATAGTTATTGTGAATGTAATCATATGTTCCCTATTTTGCATTTTGGTTTTCACAAAGGCCTTTGAGCATGTGATGCCATACAATTTTCAATATTATACAGAAATCCATTGATTTTGGTCAGGAAGTTAGTATTATTTGCTTTGGCTTTAGTGTTTCTTTTAACAGTGATAATTAGGAGGTTCTTGTTTTGAAACTTGAACAGATGGGTGCAGGTGGGTCTGTTTTAGAATGAATACTTGAAATTTTTAATACTTGATTGCAAAATTATTTTAAGATTTTTGGTGATGAATCTATCCTGAGAAAATTTTATAATAATTTTATTCAACCATATATTGAGTAATGGTCTTCTGATCAGTTTTCAGCTGGTGACTCATCGTAATTGGTTGGACAAAATCTTGCTGTCTATTAATTTCCTTATCCAGATAACAATCTCTGTCTCCATCTTTCAGCTAGTACTTTGTGCAAGTGGCACAAGAATGTTCATAACTATGAATATCTTTTGCATTTATGTGTTCACAGACTGTACAGTAGGCGCCAAAACTGATGTAACAAATTGCAAATTCATCGTTCGTACTTCGTTACGACCTCTAGTGGAGTTGCTAGTTAGTATATTATATTAAAATTATTGTCATCCTCCTTATCTGTTAATAAATATTAGCGATTAGTTGTAGAACCCTAGAAGGCGTTTCCCTAGTGAATGGTCATTGTTAGGTTGATAATTGCTAATCAAAATAAAACAAAAATCCCCGTAGAAAAATATGCGTCTCTCAGTGTGTGATCTAGAGTGGTCACAATTCAGTGGCAGCAAGAACCACGGAGTGCATGACCATTGGCCTAATGTGACTATAAATTACTTTTGTTATGTTATATCGAAAACCATTGTGATTTCTTTTTATAAAGCACAAAGAAGTTTAGCATCTGATTGAATGAAATATAAACAAGACTCCAATTGTTTTGAGAAAAATTCTAAATCCAAGTTATAGATCTATTTCAATAACCAAGATGTGTGATAATTCAGTGAAGTCACTCTCGAGGAGATTAAATTTTGTTACTGACAATTCACGTTCTTACACAAAATATTGAATATATCTTCTCGGTTTCCATTTTCCATGACAATTGAATGTAACTTTTTATGCATATTTTTAACAGTATTTAAAAAAAAACATAGTATATGTTTCATTAGGAATTGGGATTATTCTTTGGTCTTATAATTTTAAGATTTAATATATATATATATATATATATATATATATATATATATATATATATATATATATATATATATATATATATATATATATATACACATGTATATATACATATGTATATATATATATATATATATATATATATATATATATATATATATATATATATATATATATATATATATATATGCGTGTGTGTGTGTGTGTGTGTGTGTGTGTGTGTGTGTATGAGTGTGTGTCTCATTCAGGCTCATAATATAATGTTATCTATTATTTCAAATTGGTAATTTCTTATTAATTTGATCATCCATGAGGATATGCCACATCTGACTACTGTTCAGGGACAGCAACTGAAAAAGTCTGTTATGAAATAAATTGATGAAAAACATGAATGGGAAATCATTCAACTTTTGTAATAGATTCTCTGACAAAGAGTGTCTTCATACGATGCGTGGCAGGAGATGCCAGTACACCTTCATTTCAGAAAAGCTAATGCTCGGGATAAACCACAGTGCCGGAGTTGCCAAACGCATGCACACGCATATATATATATATATATATATATATATATATATATATATATATATATATATATATATATATATATATATATATATATATATATATATACAGTATATATATAAAACCTTGAATTTATTATGAAATGTAGATCTTTTCATGTAACCTACATATTGATACGCAAGAATAAGATTCAACGATGGTAGTTTTTAACGTATCCCTACTTGTGAGTTTATAGATTGTGGTAAACCACGTTTAGGCTACAACCATGTAGAAATTCAAACAACTCGATTTATTAAATAACAAGCTGGAAAATATACCTTGATTATTGAAGTAGGCCTAATATTTTAGTGAAACGCGTAAGTAAATAAAATTTTGTTTTTCTTTTCACACCAACTTGTGTCTCATTCATGTTTCATTTAATTAGATGCTATATTTGTTTGTTCTTTTTGAAAAGAAATCCTAATAACCTTCGATATAACGAGAGTTAATTTACAAATTACATTAGCCTTGCTTATGCAATTGAAGCCTACTGCCATAATCAGGGAACATTCATATCACACTCTGGCAGATGTTTCTATGAAGAAATTCTTTTTTCTTTTAATAAACAATTATTGTAACTAGCACTGACTATTCACCAGGAATATGTGATCTGTGGTTCTACAGTTAATCACTGATACTTATAAAATAAAAGGATAATACTAATTGTAATAAGATATACAAACTGGAAACTCCACGAGAGATCATTGTGTTCCTCCTTAGGCTGTGCCTACGGCTTATGCTCAGGGCCTGCATTCCTGGGCCCTTTTCTAGTAGGCACTCACTGACGATGAGGATATTAGAGAAAATTCCCACACTAGTAGACCACGGCTGGTAATTCACTAGTTGGGTAAATAATGTTACATTTGTGTCGTTGGTCGAAATCAAAGCCGACGCTAATGTTGAGTCCGATCAGTTGAATTCATAAATGCGAACATCAAAATTACCAGCCTACACTTCTCTGTTGAATCTAGATGCTTTCATGGTTCATCAGGTCTAATGTTACAAAGATTTTTTGTTTAGATTGTATTTACCCTTGCATGATTTTATGCATCTTCGCTAAAATCATTGATAAAGCAGTGTAATTTTAAATATTTGTTTCCACATTTGCTTGAAATATTCATAGGTGATGTTGGTAATCCTGTGTTGAATGAAAATTTCAAATTGAAAAAAACTAGTATTACTAATTTTGCTCATGGTTCTTATAAATATCATAGATAGGATATTTGTAGATCAAATGTTAGCTTTATTTTGCTTGTTCGAGTTTTCAATGTAAGAAAAAAATGCGTTTTTAAGATACGCGTAGTAGTTGCCAGTTAGGGAATTTCGAACAAAATCCTCTGAAATTTGTTGCATCAGTTTTGACGCCGACTGTACCATACTATATTATTCCATCCGTAATGCTAAGTATATAGTTCATTCTAACAGTCTTGCCTATTCCATCCTAAGGCTAAATACTACCTAGTATCCTAGAAGTTCTATTCCAGCTGTAGCAAGATTTTGGTATGATCTTCCTAATGTTGTGGTTGAATCGCTGGAACTATAGAAGCTTAAACTTGTTACAGATGTTTTCCTCGTTTTATAATTTATATTAGACTATTGATCCGTTTAAAATTTGTCCCTGATCTTAATTCTAAATCTTTCAAAAAGTTATTTCTCATATAGTTTTTTTTTTTTATTTCTCTACTTCCTTTCCACACTGGACTGCTTTTCTTATTGGAGCCCTTGAGTTTGTGGCACACTTCTTTCCTATTAGGGTTGTAGCTTGGCTAGTGATAACGGTATTAATAATTGTCACATAGAGAATAATTAAAGTAAAATTAAAAGTATTATTGGGGTTAGCTAATGTCGCAGGAAGTAGGGCAGTAATTGCTGGCCTATGACCTCATCTCTAAGATTCCTGGGTATTGTAAACTCTGCCACAAGCCACCGTCCCTGAAGAAAGAGTTGCACCATTCTGACTGAATATAAACTATTGTCATTCTTTTACTTCCCAGGTCAAAGCAGGAAGGAGGTTAGACAAAAGCTGGGGGCTTTGAGGTGGGGCAACCTAGATCTGGGTGACTTAGATCGCAGATGTCACGTAACAAAAGGATACCACCTATTTCCTAGGAGAAGCACCTGACCACCCTTGGAAGCAGAACCAGGGGGAGTCGGGCGCGGTAGACGAACACGTGCCCTCGTCGCTGCTGGGCGACCATTACACCCAAAAGACACTCCACTAGGATGCGATCGTAGTAGTAACTCTTGCCTTGGAATTATGTGCCCCTCTCTCTTGCTTGACTTGGATAGAAATTAAGACTGTAATGTTTAGTTGATAAGTCAGATTAGGGACTTCAGAAAATTGCTATTCTACTGATGGAAGAAGATTAACAGTAACTTGTTCTTAGTCGATCCTCCCCTTGTGTGCCTGTTATTTACAAGTTATTACCATTGTATTGAACTGATCAAATCATTTGAAAGTCAGCGAGAAACTTGTATTTCTTCTGGTATGTCATTTCAAGATTTAAAGTTCTATTTCACTCGCTTTAAAGAAGATTCATGTTCATTTTTGTTGTGAAAATTAACTAAGACAATAAATCCTTTTATGATGTGAAAATCGTCTAACTCACCACCTCTCATCATTTATTACTATTTAATTACCCACGCCCATTTGGGCATAATAATAATAATAATAATAATAATAATAATAATAATAATAATAATAATAATAATAATAATAATAATAATAATAATAATATCAAATCCTCCCGGAAGTGCCTTTTCAGGCAATTAGATCTTTTTGCGAAAAAAATTTCATGCAATGAAATAATTTCGAGAACACATTTTCCGGTAATGAATAGGTTTTGGAAAGTCATTCCTGGTATATATATATATATATATATATATATATATATATATATATATATATATATATATATATATATGTATATATACATATATATATATATATATATATATAAATATATATATATACATAATATATATATATATATATATATATATATATATATATATATATATATATATATATATATATATATATATATATATATATATACACGGGAAGATATGGCCATATTATAAACTTCTGTGTTTGGATACCTCGCCTCTTATACCTTGGGACCGGCTTCAGGTCGTTTCGCATCCATTTTGTTAACCGGCCCTCCAGACTCCAATCATCTCTTTTGGGTCCAGTCGTGGATACCCAACGGTGCGAAGGAGTGTCGAGCGATGAATAAGGAGTGAAAGAATCTCCTAGACGAGAGACTCGTGAGGGCTATGTAAGCAGAGCTTCCTGATCATAGAACTGATCGTTCTTGGGTTAGAAATAAGGATATGAATTAGAAGAGAATAGCAGGGGCAGAGGTCTGTAAAAAAGTTTTGAAATCGTTATAAGAGGAAAACGAGACATATCTTGTAACGACGACAATTTGCTTCGAATGGATATATCTTTTCTAAATAATCTAATTTGATTCTACTTTAACGCTAGTTATTGTCTACTTACTCTAGAGATACTACCGCTAGAGAGTTATGGGGTCCTTTGACTGGCCAGACAGTACTACATAGGACCCTTCTCTCTGGTTACGGTTCTTTCCCTTTGCCTACACAGACACCGAATAGTCTGGCCTATTCTTTACAGATTCTCCTCTGTCCTCACGCACCTGACAACACTGAGATTGACAAACAATTCTTCTTCACCCAAGGGGTTAACTACTGCACTGTAATTGTTCAGTGGCTACTTTCCTCTTGGTAAGGGTAGAAGAGACTCTTCAGCTATGGTAAGCAGCTCTTCTAGGAGAAGGACACTCCAAAATCAAACCATCGTTCTTTAGTCTTGGGTAGTGCCATAACTTCTGTACCATGGCCTTCCACTATCTTGGGTTAGAGTTCTCTTGCTTGAGGGTACACTCGGGCACATTTGTATCTAGTTTCTCTTCCTCTTGTCTTGTTAAAGTTTTTATAGTTTTTATAGGAAATATTTATTTTAATGTTGTTACTATACTTAAAATATTTTATTTTTCTTTATTTCCATTCCTCACTGGGCTATTTTCCCTGTTGGGGCCCCTGGGCTTATAGCATCTTGCTTTTCCATCTAGGGTTATAGCTTAGCATTTAATAATAATAATAATAATAATAATAATAATAATAATAATACTATAATTTTGGTCCTGCGAAATAAAATGAACTCGTAGGTAATGAATATGGCCAGTTGATGGATACCCAGTAAATTTCATGTGTTTGATAATGATCACATGCATTGCACAAAGAAGATATTTCCAATGGGAGAAAAAATACTACAGGGCAACAACATAATTATTTCTAAAGTCTGCCTGCTCTCTTAATTAATTAAAGCCCAACTGTCTTTTCTTCGGCCCAATATGATCTTTGTAAGTATTTCATATATCATTTGGAAG
>NC_090741.1:15923440-15933440 GCF_036898095.1 Palaemon carinicauda
ATATATATTTATATTTATAAATATATATATATATATATATATATATATATATATATATATATATATATATATATATATATATATACATATATATATACATATATATATATATATATATATATATATATATATATATATATATATATATATATATATATATATATATATACACACACACACACACACACATATATATATATATATATATATATATATATATATATATATATATTTATATATATATATATATATATATCCGGACATTTGCTCTTTATCATATAGGGGAAATTACTGCTGTGGT
Source organism: Palaemon carinicauda (assembly GCF_036898095.1). Classification (NCBI taxonomy): domain Eukaryota; kingdom Metazoa; phylum Arthropoda; class Malacostraca; order Decapoda; family Palaemonidae; genus Palaemon; species Palaemon carinicauda. Next base: position 15,923,742 of record NC_090741.1, read on the forward strand.
TGACGATTTCTTTGTTGGAAAATGGTTGGATATGATCTTTATTGCACTTCACTTTGTTACAAAATCTTGATGTAATTGCAGTGGTAATATCCCACTTTCCCATAATACCGGGATACTTGGGGAATATCTAAAAACTCCGCTACAAAATCTCAAACCTCGAATTTGTCTGGTAACTGCTTGGACCTCGTATGCACCAACTCCCCCGGCGTTATAACAAGTAAGGTTGGTTCTCAAGTTGGGACATCTGATCATGCCTTGATTTCATCAGTTGTGAAGATTGAGCAGCATTACTTCTTATATCTCTAATCATTTCCTTACTTCATTTCCTCACTGGGGTATTTTTCGCTGTTGGAGCCCTTGGGCTTATGGCATCTTGCTTTCCCAACTGGTCCCCATAATGGGCTACCATAATCTATTCTTGATAACACCGATGCAGTTATCAAGAATAGATTATGGTAGCCCATTATGGGGACCAGTTGGGAAAGCAAGATGCCATAAGCTCAAGGGCTCCAACAGCGAAAAATACCCCAGTGAGGATATGAAGAAATGAAATGATTAGCGATATAAGAAGTAATGAACGATTAAAATAAAATATTTTAAAAACATTAACAACACTAAAACAGATATATCATATAAACTATAAGAGGCTTACAAAGTTAAGAAAAAACACTTATCAACGCTGAGATCCAGATTCTGAGGAGCCACTGTCCTTGACCTACTTTCCCACCTCCAAGGATTGGATCCCCCTGGATTCCGAAGACCCAACCCTTGAGATTAGTTCCGCCAAAAATGTCCAAACCATCTTCTGGATGGCTGAGGTCTGAGGTCATCGAATACTCTCACATATAGCTTTGCATGTTAATACCTTCCAAACCGTGATCCTTCTCCCATTCATCAAAGCAAGTGAACTGTATCGACTGTGGATATATCAAGGATATTTGCTTAAAAATATAAAAATAACTTGAGAGAAATAAATAGGAATAGGAGGAGTATTAGTCATAAAATTTGGAGAGCAAGATGGGAGAAAGTGTGTGTAATTAGGAGGAGACCGAAATAATATTGAGAAGTAAAAAAAGAGAATAGAGAGAAATTTAGAGTCGAACAAAGGAAAGGTTCCTTCAGTTCGAAAGCTCTCTTGTCCGTGGTAAGGTTTCAACGCTTGAACAATATTCCAAGTTGAAGCCGTTGGACTTCAAGAGAGCTTCTCTCAGTAAAAGGAAAGAAACATGTAACTTTGCAAAGATTTATAGTAGATAATTTGTCATAACTGAAAGTTTTCCACCGCAAAGTGAACAGCCTTTTTCATTTAATATATATATATATATATATATATATATATATATATATATATATATATATATATATATATATATATATATATATATCAAGTGGATACCTGATTCTTCTTAACTACACAATATATGTTATTTACAATAAATTATAAATCAATCTTTGGTTAAATTGTCAGTAATGTACGTCGCAAGATCTCGCTGTGGAAAAATTGATTCCTATATTTTTTTGGTAACAACTGTATGAAAAAAGAATAAATTCTAGTCACTCGAAATTACAAAAAATTTGAATTTTAAAGGAGTATAATCATTAGAATATTTCCAAAAGGAGAAATGAAATGAGACTAACATCAATAACTTTGCATCTATTCGGATGCTATTTTAAATTATTATATCATATAGTAAATTTATTATGAATATTACAAGATCTTATTTTCTTAATGTATTTTGACTTATGGAGAAAAATATTTATATTTTTCTCTCTATTTAAATAGAGGTGATAAAAAATCCTCCAATTTAATGCGGTTGTGGAAAGAACAAGCACAGCGACTAAAACAATCACTCATTTTTGTTATTGTGATGATGCACCTTGTCTTTCATCAATCATAGAGAGCCTTAATTAAATAAACGCATATTGCTATTTTTGATTCAATATGAAGAGTATGACATTCTCTTTCAAAGCCCATTTAAAAAAAAAAAAAAAGGTATAACCTTAAACAGTGATTTCCAATATTTGGGAGCTCATTTATAATAGGCCTATATTATAGAGTTTTAATACCATTGTGTGGATAGGCCGTTAAATCTAATTCTCATAGTTTCACGTAATAACGTCATCATAAGTCTGCACATCAAATTCTTTCGTCAATTGGCATTTTTTCTCAGATCCGCTGGAGAATAATTTAACACAAACTGTATGAGCTTAGTTAAAATATGAGTCGCAATCGTGATACACATTATACTAAATATGAATCAACAACAGCGAGCAAATAATCGTGTAGTTTTTATGGTTATATTTTATGAATAGTTATGCTCATTCTATTATGTTATGCCATCATGCGATGAGTTTCTTAAGATATCAATGAACATTACAACAACGCCAGTAACAATAATCGTAACAGAACCATTACAGCCATTCAAATTACAACCGTAAGAGCTACTACAACATCCATGGCAAAAGCAAGAATCTTAACCAGAGTAACATGATTTAAGATATCTATATAAAAAAACCACAACAATAACCATAATAAATTAATCTTCATTAATAACAGATAAAAAAAAAAAACATAATATAATTGTTATAAACAATGTAGGCCTATACTAATATTTCATATTTTGTTCCAAAGACCCTGAAATGGACTAACCGTAATAAACAAAAGAGATATACGTACCAAAATTGACTGCTCATCGTCATAAAGGGTGTGTTAACAACTTCAAATATTTCCATTTTATTTTACGAAGGCATTGGATTTTGGTGAAAGCTTTCTGAGATCACCAGGAAATATAGTTACACACATCTCAGCTCGTGCCTGTGTTTTAATGACTGGTGAACAAACATGTTATTATCAAACAATAATTATGTAGTCCTTTGACTGGCCAGACGGTACTGCATTGGATCCTTTTCTCTAGTTACGGTTCACTTTCACTTTGCCTACACATACACCTAATAGTCTGGCCTATTCCTTACAGATTCTCCTTTGTCCTCATACACTTGACAGCACTGAGATTACCAAACAATTCTTCTTCACCCAAGGGGTTAACTATTCTACTGTACTTGTCCAGTGGCTACTTTCCTCTTGGTAAGGGTAGAAGAGACTCTTTAGCTAGGTAAACAGCTCTTCTAGGAGAAGGACACTCCAAAATCAAACCATTGTTCTCTAGTCTTGGGTAATGCCATAGCCTCTGTACCATGGTCTTCCACTGTCTTGGGTTAGAGTTCTTTTGCTTGAGGGTACACTCGGGGACACTACTCTGTCTCGTTTCTCTTCCACTTGTTTTGTTAAAGTTTTCATAGTTTATATAGGAAATATTTATTTAAATGTTACTGTTTTTAAAATATCTTATTTGTCCTTGTTTCATTTCCTCACTGGGCTATTAACCCTGTTGGGGCCCCTGTGCTTATGACATCTTGCTTTTACAACTAGGGTTTTAGCTTAGAAAGTAATAATAATAATAATAATAATAATAATAATGATAATAATAATAATAATAATAATTTATTTCTTAAGTACGATGTATCTCTTTTATTACCATGATTCTTATGCTGTCTGGAGATATTAACTGAAAACCGTGAACAGTATGTCCCAGATAGCGTCAATGGTGTGTACTGTATTGCAATATTTGTGGTCTTCATGGACCTTACAGCTGCATCCAGACAGTATGATATTCTTTTGTTCTCAGGAACATTTGCATACACTTACACAGAATAGTCTGCCCTATTCTTTACATGTTCTCGTCTTCCCTCATACACCTGACAACAATGAGATACTTAACACTTCTTCACCTAAGGGGTTAATTACTGTACTGCAATTTGTTCTGTGAACTTTCCTCTTAGTAAGGGTAGAAGAGACTCTTTAGCTATGGTAAGCAGCTCTTCTAGGAGAAGGACACTCCAAATTTAAACCATTGTTCTCTAGTCTTAGGTAGTGCCAGAGCCTCTGTACCATGGTTTTCCACTGTCTTGGGTTATAGTTCTCTTGCTTGAGGGTACACTCGGGCTCACTATTCTATCTTCATATTATTTTTTTTCTTACTCTTGGTTTTTTGAAATGGTGTGTTGGGCAGGCTTAATAGAAGGACCATGGATGCCTGGTGGTTTATCAAGAGGTTGTCTTTTCCTTTTTCTGATTCTTTTCCTTCTCAAAACCATCCTTACTGTCCTCCCTTCAGTTGAAGTGGCTATCCTGGAGAGTATTTAGCCTTGCATGGTGTATCGGCTCCTCCATGTTGACCAGTTTTTCCGACTTTTTACTATAGTCTATGGGTATCATCAATCACTTTATTTATAATTCTGTACATATTGTTTTTGTTATAATTCTTGTTAATCTAGTTTTTAAGCATAATGTCTCTTTTCTATTCCTAATAATTCTTATGCTATGTGGAGACATTGAGAGAAATCCGGGACCAGTACGTCCTAGATTTCGTCAATGTCGTCTTTTGTATTTCAATATTCGTGGTCTTCATGCAAATATTCAAGACCTTACAGTTGCGTCCAGACAGTATGATATTCTTTTGTGTTCAGAAACTTTGGTTTCTAATATGAGGCACTCAGCTGAGCTCCTTATAACTGGTTTTAAGAAGCCAATAATGTTGAAAAGTGATGCCATCCCTAGGGCCTGCTATCAATGTGGATGTCATGAGATTCAGGTAATAAAAATTTGTGGCAGGCGTAACAACTTTTATTTGTGTTCGATCTACCGGAATACAGACATTGATGATTCTATCTTTGATTGTCTTCTTACCATTATGGCTAAGATACAAGAAGATGATAGAAAGGCTTCTTTTGTCTTTGTTGGTGTTTTTTCTATCTCTCCTACCGACCGCCATGGCTTAAGAGCTTTAGACTTTGCCTCGGAATCAGGCTGTGAGCAAATCATAAATAAAGCTACTCACAGATCTGGTAATTGCTTGGACCTCGTATACACTGACTCCCCTGCCGTTATAACTAGTAAAGTTGGTTCTCCAGTCGGGACAACTGATCATGCCTTGATTTCATTAGTAGTGAAGACTGGGCAGCCTATCCCTGATATATTATACTCTTGTAAAATTTATATGAAATCCAAAGCAGACTGGAATGGGATTTTGCATGATCTTTTGTGCTTGAATTAGTCACAATTATATAGTAGAGTAGATCCTGTTGTCCCTTTGAATGAGAATCTAGTCAAAATAATTGATTGGCGTATCCCTTCTTGTGTGCTAAGGTACCGAGTGAAGGACAAACCGAGGATCAATGATGATTGTAGACGTGCTTATTTGGAGAAACAGGAGGCCTATCACCTTTGGAAGGGTAACAGATCAGATTTGAACTGGAACAACTATTCTCAGCTTCGAGCTTTTGCTCAGAGAGTTTATGCCTCGACTGAAAAGGAGTACAATTTAACCATAAAAGAAATCCTTTATGGTACAACTCAGGAACATAAATGGCGGTCTACCCTTAAATCTGCACTCTTTGGTGTAGATGCAACAGTTCCTCTTTTACTTAAACCAGATGGCTCAGTCACTCACTGTCCAAAGGAAAAGGCAACCCTTTTGGCTGACGTTTTTGACAGTAAACAGGGTAATGAAAAACTTGAACTTCCTCATTCATGTTTTCCTGAGGCTGAACTAACTAGTTTAGCTTTTTGATCTCATGAGATTAAAGCTCTGTTGATGGACCTTGAGGCTTATGGAGGTGTAGACCCAAATGGTATTTTTCCTTTGTTTTTTATAAAGACAGCAGATTTCTTAGCTCCAAAGTTAGCAAGAAGAGGAGCCTTTAGCACTTGGAGAATTGGTAATGTTACACCTCTATGTAAATGTGTTTGTGGTAGCTCAAGTCCAACTGATTACCACCCAATTTCAATAACTCCCATATTATCTAAAGTTTTTGAACGTCTTCTGGCAAAACGTCTTGATAGGTTTGCTGAAGGTAATCATCTACTCCCTAGTTTGCAAATTGGTTTTCGTAAAGGCCTTGGAGCATGTGATGCCCTGCTTACAATCTCCAATACTGTACAGAAATCCCTTGATTTTGGTCAGGAAGTTCGTATGATTGGCCTTGATTTTAATGCTGCCTTTGACCGTGTTAGTCATGAGGCTCTGGTTTTCAAACTCAAAAAAGTTGGGAGTGGGTGGTCGTTTCTTAGCACCATTATTGAATTTTTATTTAATAGATCACAAGGCGTTGCTATTGATGGGCATCAGAGTAAGTATAGGGGCGTTATATCTGGAGTTCCTCAGGGTAGTGTTCTTGGCCCATTACTTTTCATACTATATACACATGAAATGTGGTTTGACCTAGAAAACAAACTTGTTGCATATGCAGATGATGCTACTCTTTTTGCATCAATTCCATCCCCTGAATGTAGATATGGGGTTGGTGAATCACTTGATAGAGATTTAGCTAAAATTAGTGCATTGTGCAAATTATGGGGTATGAAGTTGAATCCTAACAAAACTCAAGGTATGATTGTAATTAGGTCAAGGACGGTGGCTCCTCAACATCCGGATCTCAGTATTGATAATGTTTCTTTAAATTTGTATGACTCTTTTAAAATTTTAGGTGTGATTCTCAACAGCAAATTTACTTTTGAGAAACACGTTAGGTCTGTGTCTTCTTCAATTGCACTAAAAATTGGCTTATTGAGAAAATCTTTTAAGATTTTCGGTGATCAATCTATTCTGAAGAAGTGTTTTAATTCTTTCATTCTACCTTGTTTTGAGTATTGTTCTCCTGTCTGGTGTTCAGCTGCTGATTCTTAGCTTAATTTGTTAGACAGAAACTTACGGTCTATTAAATTTCTTATTCCTGATCTAGATATTAATCTTTTGCACCGTCGTTCAATTAGTTAATTATGCATGTTGCATAAGATTTTTCATAACTCTGACCATAAATTACATTTAGATCTCCCTGGACAATTCTATCCTGTTCGTAATAATAGGCAGGCAGTTCATTCTAATAGCCAGGCCTTCTCCATCATGAGGCTCAATACTACACAGTATTCTAGAAGTTTTATTCCAGCTGTTACTAAGTTGTGGAATGATCTTCCTAATCGGGTAGTTGAATCAGTAGAACTTCAAAAGCTCAAAGTAGGAGCAAATGTTTTTATGTTGACCAGGCTGACATGAGTCTTTTTATTGTTTATATATGACATATCTGTTTTTGTCATTGTTAATAGTTTATATAAGACATATCGTTTTTGACGCTGTTACTGTTTTTAGAATGATATATTGTTAATTTATTATCATCATTTAATTATTTCCTTATTTCCTTCCCTCACTGGGCTATTTTTCCCCTTGGGCTTACAGCATCTTGCTTTTCCAACTAGGGTTGTAGCTTGGCTAGTAATAATAATAATAATAATAATAATAATAATATGAAGCACTAATCTGAGTTTTTGACACGCATAACCTCTTCTATTTGTGTTCTATCCAGTAGATTATTCTATCTTTGATTACCTTCTTACCATTATGGCTATGATACAAGATGATACAAAGGCCTCTTTAATCTTTGTTGGTGATTCAATGCTCAACATAAGGAGAGGTTAAATTCTGTTTCTCCTACCGATGGCTTAAGAGCTTTCGACATTGCCTGTGAAGCAAGCCGTGAGCAAATCATAATTGAAGCTACTCACAGGTCTGGTAACTGCTTGGACCTCGTATACACCAACTCCCCTGATGTTATAACAAATAATTTTGCTCCTCCAATTGGGATATCTAATCATGCCTTGATTTCATTAGTAGTGAAGACTGAGCAGCCTGTCCTTGATGTATCATGCTCATGCAAGATTTATATGAAATCTCAAGCAGACTAGAATGGGATGTTGTATGATCTTTGGGCTTGAATTGGTCACAATTGTATAATAGTTTTGATTCTCTTATTTCTTTGGATAAAAATCTAGTCAACATAATTGATAGGCATATCCCTTCCCGTGTGCTAAGGTACCGAGTGAAGGACACACCATGGTTCGTTGATAACTGTATATGTGCTTATTTGGAGAAGCAGGAGGCCTATCATCTTTGGAAGGGTAGCAGATCAGATTTGGCCTGGTATAAATATACTCAGCTCAGAGCTTTTGCTCAGAGAGTTTATGCTTCAACTGAAAAGGAATACAATTTAACCATAAAAGATACCCTATTTGATACAACCCAGGAACATAGGTGGTGGACCACCCTTAAATCAGCATTCTTTGGTGTAGATGCAACAGTTCGTCCTTTATTTAAACCAGATGACTCTGTCACTCACTCTCCAAAGAAATGGCAACCATTTTGGCTGTGTTTGACAGTAGGCAGAGTAATGAGAAACTCAAACTTCCTCACTCCTGTTTTCCTGCGGCTAAACTAACTAGTTTTGTTTCGATCTCGTAAAATTAAAGCTCCCTAGATGGATATTGATGATTATGGAGGTGCAAACCCAAGTGGTAATTTTCCTTTGTTTTCTTAGCTCCAAAATTATCAGTTATTTTGCGCACGTTAGCAAGAAGAGGAGCTGTTGGAGAATTGGTAATGTTACTGCTCTATGTAAACGTGTTTGTGGTAGCTCAAGTCCAACTGATTACCACCCAATTTCCATAACTCCCATAATATCTAAAGTTTTTGAACGTCTTTTGCCAAACATCGTAATAGGTTTGCTGAAAGTAATCATCTGTTCCCTAGTAAGCAATTTGGTTTTCGTAAAGGCCTTGGAGCATGTGATCCCCTTCTTACAATCTCCAATATTGTACAGAAATCCTTTAACTGTGGTCATGAAGTTCGTATGATTAGCCTTGATTTTAATGCTGCCTTTGACCGTGTTAGTCATGAGGCTCTGGTTTTCAAACTCAAAAAAGTTGGGAGTGGGTGGTCGTTTCTTAGCACCATTATTGAATTTTTATTTAATAGATCACAAGGCGTTGCTGTTGATGGGCACCAGAGTAAGTATAGGGGTGTTATATCTGGAGTTCCTCAGGGTAGTGTTCTTGGCCTATTACTTTTCATACTATATACACATGACATGTGATATGGCCTAAGAAACAAGCTCATTGCATATGCAGATGATGATACTCTTTTTGCATCAATTCCATCGCCTGAATGTAGATCTGGGGTTGCTGAATCCCTTAATAGAGATCTAGCTAAAATTAGTGCATGGTGCAAATTATGGGGCATGAAGTTGAATCCTAACAAAACTCGAAGTATGATTGTAAGTAGATTTTGGACACTGACTCCCCAACATTCGGATCTTGGCATATATAATGTTTCCTTAATTTTGCATGACTTTTTTAAAATTTTAGATGTGATTGTTGATAGCCAATGTAATTGTGAGAAACACATTAGGTCTGTGTCTTCTTAAATTGCATAAAAATTTGGCTTATTGACAAAGGTTTTCAAGATTTTATGTAATCAGTCTATTCTGAATAAGTGTTTTAATTCTTTCATTCTAACATTTTCTGTCTGGTCTTCAGCTGCTGATTCTCATCTTAATTTGTTGGACAGGAACTTACGGTCCATTAAATTTCTTATTCTTGATCTAGGTATTAATATCCGGCGAACGTTCAATTAGTTAATTATGCATGTTGCATAAGATTTTTCATAATTCTGACCATTCTTTACATTCTGACCTTCCCGGACAGTTCCATCCTGTTCATAATATTTTTTTGGAAAAGTTAAATAGTTTAGTATACTCCATAAAATTCACTATTGAAGAAGAGAATCATTGTAAATTGCCATTTTTAGATGT
>NC_090741.1:15938440-15940940 GCF_036898095.1 Palaemon carinicauda
AGAAAAATAAATTCCAAAGTTCTACAGAAAGTAGAGGAGTTCTTCTCTTTTCAAGACGAAGGAACATAATAGACGCGATCAATGGCAATTTGATAATTTTCTTTTACAAAAATGTATTCATATAATGAGAGAGAAGAGGAATGAATTAATTACATCCTTCCCAAATGAATAATGCCGATTACGACATTCTCCTTTCGAGAATATTTCCTAACACAGATCACACATATGTTTTGATCTTCTCTTACGAAAATTATAATATATTTTTTTTTTTAATTAAGCAAAATACTACAATTTGTAAATACCTTTTATTTTATATAAAAAACATTTCACTTGGATCAGTAGATAAATGATTTGTCATTCTGGTAGAGAGAATGACAATTTCTCATTTGTATAAAGTTACAAATATCATTAAAATTATCTGTAAAAATAGTGGTATCATTTGGTTTGAAAAAGAAAATTATTATTATTATATCGTTATCTATTAACTTTATCATTGGATCACCCCAACCAACTCCCAAAAGAATATTCAATTATGGGAAGAAAAGTTCATCAATGTGACCATATGCTCCTCTAGCTCTAATAAAATTAAATTATGTAGCTACTTCCTCTTTGTATATTAGTAGGCATTAAATTCTTATCAACAATAAATTAGAGAAAACAACTGATAGCTTGACACGGAATCAGAACGGGGATTTTGAAACAAATAAATTAATTTGAAATATATTTCACTCAATTTTAAAAATATAAAAACTATACAATTGGTTGATACAATTGGTTTTGTGAATATTATCCCTAGGTCAACACCTATAATACCTTTAACCAGTCGAGTTTCCATGTATTATGTAAAATCAAACAAGGAATTAATACTCTTTTTCAAAGAGTATTTTAAAAAAGAGACACTTATTCAATGGTATTTTGAACACTGGATGGTCTGAAAAGAGAAAAATTTTAATGCAGGCTATACATTAGTTGTCACTAACAAAGAAAACAAGAAACTTGTCGGAGGCGACCAGAAAATTACAACTGTTTATCTGAAGATGGAAAAAGAAAGTAAAAAATAGAAAAGATATGCAAAAGGTTTAGAAGAAACTCTCTATCCACAAGAGAGAGAGAGAGAGAGAGAGAGGAGAGAGAGAGAGAGAGAGAGAGAGAGAGAGAGAGAGAGAGAGAGAGAGAGAGAGGTTGTTAATGTTACCATTCATGACCTATTCCTACAGAAATCTACTTTCTGCCAAATTTATGTTAATAGCTTACAAATAATGAAACAGGACTAGTTTTGTGGCTATCAATATGTAGAGAGAGAGAGAGAGAGAGAGAGAGAGAGAGAGAGAGAGAGAGAGAGAGAGAGAGAGAGAGAGTTTAGATCAGTCATCACTCAAAAAGCCTTGAGAAATAAGTTTGACACCAAAACGAGAAAATTATATATATATATATATATATATATATATATATATATATATATATATATATATATATATATATATATATATGTATATATATAGATATATATATACATAAATATATATATATATATATATATATATATATATATATATATATATACATATATATATATATATATATATATATATATATATATATATATATATATATATATATATATATATATATATATATATATATATATATATATATATGTATATATGTATATATATATATATATATATATATATATATATATATATATATATATATATATCTATATATAAATATATAAATATATCTATCTATCTATCTATCTATCTATCTATATATATATATATATATATATATATATATATATATATATATATATATATATATATATATATATATATATATATATATATTTTTTTTTTTTTGGGGGGGGGGGGCTCAAGCCATGACGTCCTGATGGAAGGTTCCTCCAGTAACTTCCTTGGGTATATTTGACTACGGGGATATTCCCAGAAAATTAAACTAAAGGTTATCACAAAATTCTAACTTCTGGTGCGAGTACCCTAAAGGTTTCCCTCTAGGATATCGTATATCAACAGGGGACGCATGTATTGACACGCCACATAGTTATCTGCACCCCATATAGAGGTAACACTTCGATATGGAAAGGTGGAGAATAACTTGGGAGCCATTCCACAATTACACTCGTCCGTGGCTGCTTTTGGTACTCAAAACGTAAACAAACGGGCGCCATTGCTAAATGATGTCACGTCCGTCCTCATCCTTCAACCTGTAGCTCCTTGCTTTGGTCGGATTTCCCTTGAGTGCGATTTTCATCTTCTTACATCGCCGTTATGTCGTTACCTTCAGCCTCGCCTTCTTCTGGAAAGTTGAGTACTAGGTCCCAGTATTGTTTAAATAAGCTCTAGCCGTAAAGTAACTTCTACTTTTCGTAAAATATTGTGTTTTGTGGCAGAGCTGTGCCGATCCCGGACGCGCCATTTTATGGCGTCGCTGTTCATTTCGCATGCTTTATTTAGTTAGCCAGAACAGCCTTATCCAG
>NC_090741.1:15950940-15963440 GCF_036898095.1 Palaemon carinicauda
CACATATATATATACGTTTATATATAGATATATATAATTTATATATACATGTATATATATATATATATATATATATATATATATATATGTATATATATATATATATATACGTATATATATATATATATATATATATATATATATATATATATATATATATATATATATGTATATATACATATATATACTGTATATATATATATATATATATATATATATATATATATATATATATATATATATGTATATATATATATATATATATATATATATATATATATATATATATATATCTACCTTCTCTCCACTATTATTCCTACAATAAAGAGGTGGTTGCCTGATGCTCCCACTCCAATGCCTTCTATCAAAGGCATCCTCTTCCACAATTTCTTCTCTTCCTGTTATCTCAACTTATATTGATATCTAATTCTATGCCCCCGAATCCCTTCTCACTCCCTCACCAACATTCATCCTCAACACGTGCCTAGACCATCGAATTTGTGCCACTCTCATCACCTCTGTAATCTTTACTATGCCTGTCATTCTTCTTATTGCATAATTTTTCCATCTTTCAAGCAGTGATATTCCCATAACACAACTCAGCATTCTCATCTTTGTTTTCTCATGCTATGCTTCCTCTTTTCGTCTTATATTCCATGTTTCTAGTCCTTACATTAACAATGGTCTTATAACTTCGCCATAGATCTTGACTTTTAGCTTAAGTGGCATTTCCTTATCTCATACCACTCCCGATATTTCCCTCCACTTCCCCCTCTCTTCTTTATCCTATGCTTAACATTAGGTTCACATTCCCCATCCTGACTTATATTAGATCCCAAGTACCTAAATTTCCCATGTGTTTTAGAAGCTAGCGTCTACTTTCCTGTATGGCTATCATGCCCCTACTTTCCTGTATGGCTATCATGCCCCTACTTTCCTTACTGGTTACCATAGCTTCAGCGTTGTCCACATTTACCCTCAAGCAACCTCTTTCCTAAGTCTTTAGCCACTAGTAGTCTTCCTCATTTTCAGCGGTTATCACAAAATCATTTGCATACAACAACTGCTACATCTCTTCATTTCTGATCTCTTCTCTTAACACATCCAACACACCACAAATATACTGTAAATTGGCTTAATGCTGACCCAGGTAAAATTCTGCACTAACTTCAAAGGTTTCTGTTTCCCCCAACAGCTGTTATTACTTTTGTCCTTATTCTTTTATATTGTCTCCACGATTCAAACCAACTTCTCGAGGACTTTCTTTTTCCTCACCCACCAAAACATTACTTGTCTTGGTATTCTGTCATAAGCCTCCTCTAGATCTACAAACACAGATGAGCTTCTGGTTTCCCTCTAGCCTCTTTTCCTGTAGCTGCCTTACTATAAAAATTACATCCACCGTCCTTTCCCCCCTGAGGAATTCATGGTTCTGTTTCCCAATCTTTACAATATATTCTAATCTTTCAATCACTTCTGTAATTCCCATCTCCATCATTGGTCCCTCCACTGTTCGTGGTTCTCCCAGGTCCTCTCTCTTATTTTCAGTATTCAATAGTTCATCCTATTCTCTCCATCCCCTCCTAATGTCATCCCTATGCAAGATATTTCTGTCACTATCCCTGATGACTGCCAATGTAGAGTTATTTAATTTCTTATTGATTGAGACGAAATAAAATGCAAATGAATGATCAGTAGGGTGCACAACAAAAAGCGTTTGTGTTTGTGTCCTTGTATGAAATAGTAAGATTGATATGCAAAGACTGAGCTTGTGTTATCGACATATATTTGCTTTATTAGTCAGTTTCATTGAATTTAAAAGTTCTAATCATTTCACTTTTTAATGAACTCTTATGGCATATGGATGTCTAGTTTAAGACGCATATCTCTCTTTATTGGTGTTCTCCATGATACCTAATATTTCACATATATTTAGATGTCTTTATTCAGGTTTGTGTTTATGTTTGTTTGATTTACTTACTTTCAATTAGGTATCATACAATCATTTTCGCATTCATTAAATGCGCTTTTCTATATAAAGAATTAATGCAGAAAATAAAGCAAATATTTTAAAGTAACTCAGATATTCCTAAAATACATTCAAGTATTATTCAATAAATGTTTAATGTTTTATTCCACCATATTTCCTTTTTCGTTCGTTATCTAAAAGATACTTCCAGACCAACTGTCATTTAAGTCACAGAGATTTACATTACTTTCACGTTCTATGAACATTCTGCAGGAAATTCTATTACACTGACATTATTCTCCCTCACAGCTTTCGTTGTGGGTTGGTAATGGAAGAATTTAGGACAAAGGGGAAAACACTCGAGTCGATAACAATCCAGGTGAAAGTAGACAAAGGAAGGGCGTTCCAGTGGTTAGTGTTCCAAGAGATAGCGCTTCAAAGGATGTTAGTTTGGCGTATGACATTCCAGGTTATTGTCTTTAAGGGACGATGTTTCATGGGAAAGTGTTTAGGGTAATTTTGAGGATATGATACTAAAGGAAAATGTTTTTCAGAGGAAAACATATCAGGTAATACCATTCAAGGAAACTTTCTTCCATCCGACTGACTACATTCGCGGTGATAAGTTTTATAGGTATATTTTTTCTAGTATAAAATAATCGACATGATTACTAAGCGGGCAGTGTTCCATAGGGCGAGAAGTGTCAAAGGATGGCATCTTATCATACAGTGTTCTAGGATGTTTTCCTACTACGTAAAATATACGAGGAGAAAATAATTAGCCAAACCATATCATGGAATTATTATATGAATAATCATTGTATAAAAAGTCATAAAGATTATTTATGCTTGTCGAGAGTCAATGGGTGAGAAGAGGAGAACAGATTTGAGAAAGTTCACTGAAGCAGAAAACCCCAAAAAGCGTTAAGAAATCTTCAGCTCTGAACACCACTACAACACAAAGTTAAAACTGATTACGCAAATGAGTGGTCTCTGTATAATGAGGTCAGCCCTTTTTTTTCAGCCGAGTAATTTTGAGATATCTGTTTATATTCACACACATTCACGCACGCACGAACACAAATATAAACACACACACACACACACACACACACATATATATATATATATATATATATATATATATATATATATATATATATATATATATATATATATATATATATATATATATCTTGAATTGTAGAATATGCTTAAAGGAATGCTACTTTCTGCATGAGAGGTAATATATGAGTGGTTTTAGATATCTATTGCGTTTTAAAACATTATCGGAGAGGAATAAACCCTCCCCCCTCTCTCTCTCTCTCTCTCTCTCTCTCTCTCTCTCTCTCTTGAATTCTCAATCAGAAAAAGTCATGAGAAGAATATGCTAACCGGAAAGGTACTTTCTTCGAGACAAGCAATATATAAGTGATTGTAGATATCTATTGCGTTTTAAAAGAATTCTGGAGAGGAATAAAATTGTATAATAGGGATATAATTTTTCACCATTTCTATCTAATTCTGGAAGAAAATTTTTGCGGTTGTCCTTTGTTTTTGTAATTTCCTTCAGAACTATGGTTCATCTATATAAGAATCTCGTACTTTTATTTTCTTTAAAAGACAAATTACTTAGAAAGAGTTGAATAATTTCTAAATCCATTTGACAGCGAACTCTTCTCTGTAAAAGTAGTATATAAATATAGTAACTATCAAAAACTCTGGCAGTGAAAAATAAGCCTAACATGAAATTACTGATTTATATTGTTAGTGTATAATGGCCTCATCCTAGTAAAATTATACATCAAATCTTTCATAACAAGGTCAAGATAAAATTCTAAAATTGGGATATTCATTTCGAAATTAATTTGTAGTGCTACATATACAATGTGATTATTTGTATTGTGTGGAAGAGCCATTAGGTTGTAACTGAGAGGTAACGTGAATGCAACTAACTTTATTTCATCTAATAGCGAGTTTATTTACTTTAGGGTAAGGACAAAAAGGTCAGAAATTCAAATAGAATAATCCATGAACAGACAGCCTTTAACAGGTTGTGTTAACAGTGAGGTGTAGAATGACATGTACAATAAAAACAAAATACCGTTACAGTGTACGAATGTGTTGTGAAAGACTTGTGGTACAAGTCTCCCCTTCCCCTTCTAAATTCATAAATGTGAAATGGGGTGCCCTGTTCTTGAGAGGTGTACTGTACGCAGGTTTTAGATGATCAATGGAGACCCAGTCCTCTTTGTCACGAATGTTTAGTAGGAAAGTCTTCAGATTGTGACAGATCACGTGGAAAGGGCCTATGTAAGGGGGCATTAGCGGTGGCTTGCTAGTGTGGTTGTGCAGGAAACCATTTGTTACAGAGTCCAAATCTGTTGGTACGAGTTACTTAGCTAGGGGCTTGTAAGTCTGGTGGTTTGGAGTAAATTTTCCGGCAACGTAAGCGCTGGAGATTGCCGGGGGAGGTTGCAGACGGAATAATTTTGGCAGGAACGACCAACGGTCCGCTACATACCATTTCACCTGTCTAGACATCCAGGGCATATTTAGAAGTGGTCCTTAGTCCTAGGAGGACCCAGGAAAGCTGGGTAAACCAGCTTGAGTCCTTGCAGTGGGACATCAAAGCTGCTCTGAGGGTGCGATGAAAATTATCAACCATTCCATTGGCATCAGAGTTGTAGACGGTTGTCAGATGTAGGGTGATTCAAAGGAGATTCGCTAATGATGTCCATAATTGAGAGGTGAAAGTGGTACCCCTGTCAGAAGTAATATGCTCAGGGATACCAAATCTTGCTATCCATCCTGAGAATAATGTTGATGTACGTGAGGACGACGTTGCAGATTCCATGGGAATGGCTTCAGGCCAACAAGTGGAGCAGTTGATGATGATAAACTGGTAAAGATGTCCTTGTGATACGAGTAGAGGACTTTTACATCGACGTGAATATGGACAAAATTACGGTGAGGTTGAGGAAAGGTGCCCACTCCTGAATCCATGTGTCGATATACTTTTGAAAATTGGAATGAAGTACAGCATCCCCAATAATGAAGTGCCAAATGAACTTTGTGTTCAGTAGCTGTACAGTAGATCGGGCGAGGGATGTGAAAGGCCATTAATGGTAACGGTTTTAACTTTTCTAGGGATATGTTGATAGGTACAATTGTTTTCAGCCACGGCGGAGAGATGACGCCGTTGATAGGCAGACCAGGCGTCTGACTGTCAAGTGAAGGTGTGCACCAGAGGAATGTGGTCCATGTAATTGACAAAGCGCGTACCTTCTGAGAAGTGACAGCCAAATTTACCACAGGCAAATTACGATTGAGGGTAAAGGAGCAAGATTCTGCCTTGGAGAGTTTTATGCTGAGGAAGGCCATTTGGCGGGTAGAGCCGTTAACCACCTACATTAGTACTGCACCAATAGTGACGTTGCTGGCATTGGTGTAGAGTAGGAGAGGTACATGTGACACAGGAAAACTGAGAGCAGCAGCAGTTGATGGGGCATTTTTTGTGTTTAAGAAGACCGCTTCTTGAAAGGGACCCCAGTTCAGGTCTTTCAGTTTACCCTTGAGGGAGGGGTTGAGGGGGACAAGAGTGGTGGTGATGGCTGACAGGAAACAGAAATAATAGTTGATGAGGGCCAAGAATTCTTGCACTACTTTCTCAGGGAGAGGGTGGACTCCTTCAGGAGTAATGCAGTGGCCTAAAAACGATACTGTTGTAGGCGGTCGAGTATAATGCAGAGGCGACAGAGGTGTTCCTCTTTGGAGGAAGAGAACCCAAGTATGTTGTCCATGTAACATTTAAAGAAGGGGGAGGTCTACTAAGGTGCCACACATGAGGCATTGAAAAATGATCCCAGCATTATGAGAGCCAAACTAGGATTAATTGAATATATATGTACCGAAGGGGGCTGTGATGGCCGTCTTGGGGATGTCTTTTGGGTTCATGGGCACCGTTCAAGAGGTCGAGCGTTGATAAAAACTTTTGCTTTGCGCACATAGGAGGACACGATGGTGATGTTTGGGAGGTGGTAGTGATCCGTTTCTGTCTGCATTGTCAGGCGCCTTTACTCCCCACACGGACGAAGTGAGCCATCTTTCTTCAGGATGATGTTAAAGTGTGACGACCATGGGGCTGTGGACTTTTGGCAAAGGACCATTTCTTCCATTTTCAGTGGATGTTTATTTAGCAGCTGCCACATGATTTGGTGTCAGATGCCTGAATTTGGTGAATACTGGGTGCCCCGCTCCCTTGATATGGTGATAAATACTACGTTTGGGGGGAGCTGTGGACGCTTAAAGACGTTCTGGACGGAAAACTTCCCGGTACGATGTTAGGCAGTGGGAGTAAGCATTCGTTTGTGCACTAATGTGGAGAGTGAGGTTGGAGTGGCATGTTGAAGAGGTGTCGAGGAGTAGGAGTTCGCGCTGACTAATCATCAGTGAATGGCATCCACAAGGAGCTGAAAATATGAGAGGAAATCTGCATCAAAGATTGGTAATGTAACATCAGCAATGAGAAACCTCCAGTTATATTTGGCGCTTACAAATGATATTGTGAGGGTTTCATAAAGGTGGGTGGGAATTGCAGATACGTTGGCAGCTACCAAGTGGATATCAGCAGACTTATACGGACTATGTTGTGTCTTTGACAGTAGCCTTGGCAGAAGTCAGTGGCAAGTACCCGTGTTTATCCGAAATCACTCGCCCGTACCTGCATCCTGTAAAAAGAAGAGAATAGTGGCAGGGGAGGTCACTAACATAAGTGATGGCCTACGTACACATTTTTTTGGCCACTGATAAGCGTTCAAACATTTCTTCACAGTAGCCCTGAATCTGAAGTGGTAGTAATGGCCGATGGATCTCAGCAAGTGGCTGGAGAGGTTGGTGGTTCTGGCATTATTGAGGGGTGGTATATGTTGGTGGTGGGCCACTTTGTTGCTGCTCTGGCATGTCACAGGGTGGCCGTCTGTGTCCTACCGCATTCATGTCAGCTTTGGTCAAGGTTGGATAGTTGTCCTCTTCGTCAGAAGTGGAGTTGTTGATGGAGGTCTTGAAGGTGGTGAAGTGGTTGTCTATAAGGGTGTCGACCTTAGTCATCAGGTCCTACAAGGGCAAAATATCAACACCAGGGATGGCAGCGAATACACGTTCAGGTAGGTATTGGCCAAACAGGGCATGAAGTAGGTTCACTTTACAAAGAGAACCGTCTGCGGCAGGTTGCAGGCGAGCGATACTGGTCATTTCCTTGATTGAGAGAGCTGATAAAACTTGGTCATATAGATAGATGGCAATGATGAGTACTGCCTCAGGAGGCATGTTTTGAGGGTGTCGTTCATTATTAGGGTGCCCCCTTGTTTGCAAAGCTAATCAGAGATTTCTGGAAATGTGTTTTCGGGGATCACCAGAAAGACAGTTTGGTTTACTGCTTGAGCGAGACACGCCCTTGATGCAAAACTGGACTTCAGTTCTCTGGAACCGGGTGAATGCTTCTCCAATAGTGCGGGAGAGCCATTAGGTTTTAACTGAGAGGCGAAGTGAATGTAGCTTACAATGTTTCAATGGATAGCAAGTTTATATACGACCGGTTCAGGACAAGGTCACAAAAATAAAATAAAAAATAATTCATGAACAGGCAGCCTTAAACAGGTTGTGTTAACGGTGAAGTGTAGAGCGAGATATACAGTAAAAATAAAATTCTGTTACAGTCTATGAGCATGATTTGGAAAACTTAAGGTACAGTATTTTAAACTGTGAGAATGATGTCATATGTATGAATTATATATTTTGCAATTAAAGTTAAATATATAATACTGTGTTTTACCATCTTATGATGAATGTAGGGCACCAGCCATGAAGGGTCTTCATACTGCCCCCCCCCCCTACCCACCCCCCCAACATGGTAGAATGAAACGAATATTTTTTAAAGCATTGATATAGTCTTTTTTACAAATCTGAGTGGTAATAGTTTATAAATTAGGATAAAATGTGTAGTTTTTACGTACCTTTATCCATTACATTTGTTCTTAATGGATACATAAAATTATTTACAGTATGCTGTCAAATCCCTGGTTCTAATTATCATAAATCATAATCTTGGTATCTAAATGCATGTTTATGAAGTCAAAGAATTCTTTCGTGAACTTTTTATTCACCGATCACTGACTATATTTCAGGAACTTGACTTTTCAGTTGCAAAAGTTATGCAACAATTTAACACCAATCATCATCTCTATCATAGTTTTGTGAGAAACTATCATGTTTCTCATTATCATTACCCTCATCATCATCATTGTTGTCACGTCGCTGGTCCTGGATGCAGATTAATTCCTTAGGTAGAGCACTACCATCAAATCATAATGGCTAAAGCTTCCCATCAACAAGAGTCATAGCATCCAGATATATGGGATATCGAAATTATAATAATAATAATAATAATAATAATAATAATAATAATAATAATAATGATAATAACATTATTATTATCATTATTATCATTATTATTATTATTATTATTATTATTATTATTATTATCATCATGATTTCCCATAGGGGAATACTATTGTTTTTGGTATTATTATTATTATTATTCTTTCCGCGCATTTTTTTTCCGCAGGAAATCTATAATAATTATCATAGGTAGCATATGGTAAGAATATGCCATAGACCCAGTTTAAGTGACCTTGACCTACTTTTCAAGGTCACAGGGGCTTTTAAAGGCAAAATTTGTAAAATTTGAAATTGCCATTAGGCCTATAGTATAAGCCGTATGGCTAAGGGCCTTTTGGACAATGATGCAGAGGTAAATCCCCAGACATTGCCCTACTTTAATGCAAGTAGGTCAAGGTCAAGGTCGCTAATGGCCAAACCGGCTCAAAACAGGTTTGTTTCCGAGATCTCAAAAACCGGAAGGCCCAAAGCCCTGATCTTAGTGGCATATGATACCCTATATATTTATCTAAGGTTAGCTTAACTTTTGTAGCGACTGCTTAATTACCTTTTTTAATATAGATTTTTAACTATTTTTGACATTGCAGAAATCGTGACTTTGGTATTTTCTCCATGAAATACCGGTTTTTGGTCACAGTATGCTATAGTAAACTACCCCAAACATATTCATAAAACCTCTAAATGAAATGTCAAATTTGACCTTGACCCTCATTTTCAAGGTCATATGGCTATTTCATGAAAGAAATTTGATGTGGGCTAAAAGTGATGTTTTTTTGTCACAACCCCCCCCCCCCCCCATTCACACATGCTCTTTCAGAATATGGGGTCATATTTAACCCGTGACCTTCACATGACCTTGTAAGTGCCCATTGTCTTCAAGTTCAAAGGTCAATTTCTCTATATTTGTCATTTTTGCCTATGTGTTACCTCTATATACCTGCTATTATACAGATAAATTGCTTTAGATAGTTTGTTAACATAACTCAAAATTTAGTCAAGGGGTCATTGGGCCAATAAACCATTAAACAATATCTTTTACTGATTGACGAAAGCATTTCCATACCTATTTTGCAGGGGAATCCTCCGCCACTGGCTTTAGCCAGTTGCAGTCTAGTTATTATTATTATTATTATTATTATTATTATTATTATTATTATTATTATTATTATTATTATTATTATTCTTTTTCATTGAAAGAATGATCAAATGTCCATCCAAATACCATGAGAGAGAGAGAGAGAGAGAGAGAGAGAGAGAGAGAGAGAGAGAGAGAGAGAGAGAGAGAGAGAGAGAGGATATATAAAGCAATTATATAAACTGTGAAAAGTACTACCAGTCATAACGATAAGATATGTAATTATAAACTTCTTTTTTCAACTAAAATTGTTGTTTCTACCTGATTACTATTTTCTACTTTTACTCTACAAACCAGTTAAATTTGAAATATTGCCTATCTATTTTGATAATCAAGATATCATAATGATCTTGAATTTCCGTTTTTTTTTGCTTGAAAACTTAAAACAATATTAGAATGAACGTCTATTTAACCCCAGTCTGTAGTGGATTTGATTTTAAACAAAGAAATGCAACAATATCCCTTTTCCGTACATAATTAGTAAATGAGTTTCTGTAAATATATTGGCGCCTTCGTCTAATTTCTATTACCATGTATTGTAATTTTTATTCTTGAATTCGATTTATTTGAGGTAAAAAAGCTGACCTGATAGGAGGCCATGGGAATGACATGTTCGCAGTGCATATACATACATACATACACACACACACACACACACACACATATTTTCAACACTATTGTACACTTTCAAATGCGGCTAATTATGGCGTTTACTCTTGACTGTGAAGTAAAAAACCAGCGTGAACTACTACACATTCGAATAGGTGAGGCGTGACGTATTTGTGACGTCTATCCACCCACTACCTCCACTCCTGGCTTCCCCTACCCCCTTTCCTCCCCTCTTACCCCCCTCCTTATCCCCCTACCTCTTTCTCCTCCATACCTCAATTACCCCTTCCTCATTTCCCCCCCCCCTCTCTCTCTCTCTCTCTCTATCTCTCTCTCTCTCTCTCTCTCTCTCTCTCTCTCTCTCTCTCTCTCTCTCTCTCTCTCTCTCTCTCTTTCTTGAGGCTACACGGTATATGAAGCCAGACACAAGTATGACGAATAAATGAAAGATTAATAAAAATTATATGCCGAGTAAGGTTTGATCGTTCATGCAAACAATCGTAATCGATGTTCTTGCTTCTTTGACGGTTATACCGTATCTGGTAAGTGCCGAAGGTAACATGGTAAGCAACAGGTGTGCGGCCGATGGACGGCTGATGGCAAAGTCCTGTGGAGGAAGTATTTCATCGCTCTCAACCATGGCCAACATGCAGCGATGTCCGCGTGGGTGCAAAGGAGTCATAGCACTACGACTCTTCCATATCTTCAACCAAGAGCATATTGAAAGGAAACTGAGGATAAGTTTGAATAGGTAAGTAATGAATCAAAATTGTATTCCATGGTTACAGGTAAACCAGTCACTGTTTCACAGCTACCTATGTTAATAAAAGGGAACATTATTTTGATTGTTGCCTGGTAAAAAAAAATATCTCATCATGATAGTTTCGAACATGTCATCTTATCCGATTTCCTTTCCCCAAGAGGACCTATGATCGCGTTGCAGACGTCACGGGAATGACCACAAATACAGTGCGTTTGCTGGTTCAGCGAAACACACGTTCTCGGCCAGATTCACCATGCGGGACAGCCACTCCCCCGTGACACCGCCACACTCACCGCCGCCCCATGCCACACCACCCGTTTATGACAGTTTCAGTGTTGGTGCCATTCGCCGTCATGTACATGCTAAGTTTGCAGCAAAGGAAACCTTTACTATTGGCACCCTGACTGAAAGTTTGAAGACTGCAAGTATTATTCCAGGGGAAACCTGATAAATCACGATGTGGTGATTGCTGCACAACATGGGATTTCACTACAGGATTTCACAGAGGAAAATGTATCTAAGGAAGAAGTCGTTAGATGTTGTGTGTCGCCGTTTTGGGGCTCTCCGAGCACTCCAGCGACATCGAAAGGAGGGAAGACAAGTAGTATACGTGGATGTGACATGGTTCACCATTCGAATGCAGCACAACAGGGAGTGGGTAGACACATCCCAGCCTGCTACTAGTGCCACCTACAGCCGTCAGGTGCCACCTGGAGAAGGGGAGCGATTTGTGGTAGTAGCAGGTGGCACAGAACACGGTTTTGTAAATTATTCATTTCTGTGCTTCCCTGCAAAAAACAAAACAGGTGACTACCACGGGGAAATGAACAACACCCTATTCCTCCGCTGGCTCACGTTGCAACTTCTACCGGCCTTGGATGAACCATCGGTTTTAGTGTTGGACAACGTGCCCTACCACAGTCAGTTGACGGAGGAAAGTCGCTGCCCCACCACCGCCACCAAGAAAGCAGAGTTGGTGAATTGGCTGGCGAGCCGCAGAATCCCCTTCCCGCACCACGACACACGCCTCGAGCTTCTTCAACTCTGCAGGAAGAACCGACCAGAACCAAGGTACACAGTTGACAATGTCATCCGAGAATGGGGACATGAAGTCGTCCGACTACCACCTGCACATCCCGAGCTTAACGCCATCGAACAGGTGTGGGGCGCCATGAAGCAGTATGTGCGCTTCACCTTGCAGCGATTTACCCGGGCAGATCTACAAATGAGGATGCAAGAAGCCAAGCTGTGCGCAACAAAGGTGTGGGCAGGAGCGGTGCGACGAGCCAGAGCCTTCGAGGACGAGTATTGGTCCTCTGACAACATACGAGAAGGTGTTGATCCCGTCTACATCAACCTCTACAGTGATGAGGAAGATAACCTGTTTGTCGAGATTGATGAATATTAAAAGTAAAATATGTGGTTAGTTATTTATAGTATTAATCCAGCCATCATATACTCGCTATCCATTTATGTCTGCAATGACTTTTTAACATATGGCAGCCTTTTCCTAACATTAGAATAAATTATTCATAAATTTATCACTTCAATTTCGTTTTAAGTTT
>NC_090741.1:15970940-15983440 GCF_036898095.1 Palaemon carinicauda
TTGCTACTCTTAAAGTATTCTTATTAAGTCTTTACTCTAGTTTTATCATTTAAACATTTGGTTGAAGTACTGCTTTGCAACCTCTTTCTTTTTTAATGTTTTGTTCATAGATAATTTTCATTCTGGGAATATATCCCATAAGTTTATCCTGCAGATTACATATCATTATCAACTATAGAAATTTATATTTGTGTGATAAGCGCCTTTGTTCTTCATCTGTCACATTGTCTCTCTACCTGTTGGTTCACTTTCTCTAACAAACTCTGATTTCCCGAAGACACATGAAATGTCTTTGCACCATTTGGTTGTTAAAGTAATTATTCTTATGAACAACTTCCATATAAAAGGGAAATTTATCCTTAAAAGATAAATGACAAACGAATGAGAATATCAGAAGCCCTTACCGGTTACTTGCGTGAAGGATGCTTGGAAATTAGATCTGATGCTTGAAAAGTAAACATTTCCCGTGACCAAAAAATCACTATTCCCAGACAAGACGGAATGAAGGTTGGCAAAAGATCTGCAAACAAAGGTATTTTGGGTGTTATGTATTCTATTTTTTTTTTCAAGATGATTTTTTAAAGTGTTTAGGGCCTTCGGCAATCCCCATTTCCAACTCTTTTAAACTTTACACGAAAAGTATTTTGAGTAAAACGTCGATATTTAATTTTAAATTTTGTATTATTATGCCGATATGACTCATCCAAATAAAAGAGTTATGACTTTTTTTCTCTGTATTTCTTCGCATAATTCTATTTTCATAAAACACAGTAGCGAATCATATCAGCATTGTTTGTTGATGACCTAGTTTGTCCAAATGAATAAGAGATTATGAAAAATGATATATTTCTTCGTGTGTTTATTCAATATTCACTGGAAAGTTTATTATAATCCATATTATTATCAGAAGTAGTAGTAATAGTTGTTATTGATGTTGCTGTTGATGTTGTTTTGTATGCATTTTCAGTACTTCTATAAAAATATTCCTGAATATAAAGCCTTCGGTTTTCCTCTAAAATTGCCAATATACCGAAAGGTTTCAACCAATCCATTTATTTCATGTTAACTCAATTACTAGAAAACGTCATTTTTCCTTTCATTGAACTTGTAAAAAAAAAAATATATTATTCCATCACAACAAATTTCGTAAAGTTTTCTTTCTCGCTATTTCAGGTAATTCACCCTTTAATGGAATCATGTATCGGTCATAACTTCTTTTGTAATCTATTGAATTGTAATTGACTAATTTAGTATGACCATCGGAACATTACATTATACTTTATTCAGATATTGTAGAAGCAAATATACTCCGAAATTCTAGGCAAAACTTACTCATATATATATATATATATATATATATATATATATATATATATATATATATATATATATGTATATATATATAAGTAATTGCCGTAAATAGTTGTTACCCATAATCCTTTTTGCATATTAAAAAATATTACTTTCTCCGTTTTCTATGAGAGGAATAAACTCATTTCGTCACCCGGATTGCTCAACGAGTGTCAGAACAAGCAATTACTAAGTTCATTATCATTAGAATCCCCTGAAATTCAACGCCGTGTTAATGGAATTGCTTGGATAATTTACATAGGTAAACATTAGCATATTCCCCATTGAACAAGGTCCGTGAGAGAGAGAGAGAGAGAGAGAGAGAGAGAGAGAGAGATTAGGTGTAGTACGTGTTTCCTTATTACTATAACTTTCAATTTCAGAAATGTATTTCACATTACTTCCATCTATGACACCCTAAGTCATAGCTCATTATATATAACTTTCAAAGCCATATAAATAAAGTTTCGGTTGAAAGAGGTTTGGCCGGGACATACTTAACTTAATTGTATTCTAAACCACTTAATTGCGAATTCTCTATATCCATAATTGTTTCCTTGTAATTTTGGAAAACCACCTTAAAGAACTACTTATTCCACATTCTCTAAAATATTTTCCGAAAATTGTGCTGAAATCATTGCTTATCTCCCAGTAGAGAAATGTGATATTACCCATCCTCACTTTTATCCCTTGAATAGAAGTAAGTATTTTGGAAGAATGGGTAAAAGATTTATTCCGATGAGTGCATATAACTGGGCTTAAACATCACACGCTTTAAAGTAATGTAGGCCTACAGGCAATGCACATGTTTATCAGCATTTCAGCTTCCACCTATACGTATGTCAGTATTTCAATGTAAAAGTAATTAATTTGGGTACAATGCTAAATTTTCCAGCCGTACTACAAATGATATTTACAGTTGTAATAACTTCCATCGAATGTAGAAAATGGCATAATTGGAAAGATTTTATTTGGATGATAATATAAGATTAAGTAATAAAAGTGCAACTATTGCAACAAAAATTTACCGGAATGTTAAATTGTTAACGAATAAAAAGCATTGTTAGGAACAAGATGTTGAAAAAAATATATTTTGTAATGAAAAATAAACATGGGTGGGACTTCAATTACTGTATTTCGTTGAGAGAATATTTTGGGTTTCACGCCTAATTCAATTTAGTCATCATCATCATCGTCCCCAACGCCTATTGATGCAATGGGGTTCTGTTACATTTCACCAGTGGTCTCTATCTTAAGTTTTTAAATCAATACTTCTCCATTCATCACCTCTTACTTCAAACTTCATACTCCTCAACCATATAGGCCTTGGTCTGCCAACTCTTGTAGTGCCTCGTGGCCCAGCTAGAAATTTGGTAACACGTCGCTCGCCAACACGCCACTCACCAAAGCGTTGCTTGCCAACGTGTTGCTCGCCGCTTGCCTGCTCGCCGTTCCTGAGCTCGCGCTGTTCGTCAGACCTAATCTCTCTTGGGGAATGCAATGAGCAGTCCCAAACCATCTTCATGTACCCTTCGCCACGATCTCTTCCACATATGGCACTTGAGTAATCTCTCTTATAGTTTCAATTTCAATCATGTCCTGCCATTTAACTTCCAATGTTCGTCTGAGGGATTTGCTCTCATATCTACAAAATCTGTTCGATATTGTTTCATAGTGATGCAACGACTCAAGTCCATACAGTAACACTGATCTCACTAAACTGATATATATCCTGATTTTATAGGTAATTTCATGCGGTTAGATTTCCACATTTTACTTAACCTAGCCACGGTCTGGTTTGTTTTATTCAATCTTTCATTAAACTCCAGCACTACAGACTCTGTATTAGAGATCATAATTCATAAATATTTAGACGATTTCATTGATCCTTTCCTCTTCCAATTATATCTCATATTCCATACCATATTCCATTCTCATCATCTCTGTCTTTCTTCTATTTATCTTGAGTTCAACCTCATGTGATATTTCATGCATTCTGGTAAGCAAGCTTTGCAAGTCCTATGGCGTTTTGGTAATAAGGACAACATCATCAGCATACTCTAGGTCAGGTGATTTCATGTTACCAATCCAGTCCAGTCCTTCTCCACCATCCCCAACTGTTCTATGCATTATAAAATCCACGATGAGGATAAACAAAATAGGTGACGACATATTCCCTTGGAATACACTGTTCACTGGAAATTTATTTGATAGGACTTTATTAACAATGACTTTGCACTTGCTATGCTTATGAACAGATTTAATCAAATTTTCATATATGAGGAACTTCATAATAACGCACAACTCTCCACAAAATTGGCCGGTGTGCACTATCAAAGGCTTTTTCATAGCCCACAAATGCCATCGAAAGGGGATTTCTATACTCTACACATAGCTGTACCACGTCTTAAATGAAAATCTGGTCAGTACAACTTCTACCTTTTCGGAATCCTGCTTGTTCATCTCTCAGGTTTTTGTTGACCTTTCTCTCTAGTCTCTTTAGAATGAGCATGCTATATATTTTCATGACCACTGACGTAAGTGTGATGCCTTTCTAAGTATTGCAATTAGTCAGATATCCATTCTTTTGCCATTTTCACTAACTCTCCTAGCCATTTATAAGGATAGGCCCCATCATACTACATTTTACGAAATAATCTTGTTAGTTATCTGGGAGTCACAATATTTTCAGCCAAAATCATTTCGCCACTTTTTTCTATCGTATCCAGGGGATTTCCATCTCTTTGGTTTTCTAATGATAGCTTCGACTTCATACACAATTAATTTATTCATGGGAACATCAAGGTTTTCCTCAGCTTCAGGTATATCAATCAAATTATATACTTCATATCTTTTATTTATCTACGTATACTAAGATGCCTATGTGCAAATGAGCTTCCCATTTGATCTTGCCACAAACAAATTCAAACGATTTTTTTTTCTTGCTACTCGATCCTTCCTACACTAACAGACTATTTTTTCTTGAATTATTTTTTTCCTCTGGTTTCGAGATGTCCTTTCGCTCTTTCAGGTAATTGAATGACCAAACAACAATTCGCTAACAGTTACCCAAATGGCGTTCTCTTATTGGCCAAGGTCTAAATTAAATCTTGCTATTGGCTAAGACGATGGCGAAGCAACACCCAAAATGTTCCCCAAAGGCAGGTTTTTTCCAGTATTTTACTTCCAAAAAAGCCTCTTGGTTGCTATGCATTTGTATCTTTAAAACATGGGAAAATACAGTCAATTATCGAACAAACTATTATATTTATTTTCTTTGAAAACACCCTAAAAAAGTCTCTTATATACATATTTGATGATGCATATACTGCGAAATATAGGGTATGAAAATAAAAATACTTAAATAAAAAATATTTTCACAGAACTAGGAAATCTTAGATAGAAATCCCACCAGCATATAGGAAGAGCTCTTCCAAAGCCTCTTTTCAGATTACGAAGCTTTTAGCCAATTAGAGACTGCAAAAGAAAAGTCTGGCAAAGCAAAGGTCTCTGATTAGCCAAAGCACCAATTCCTGCTTCAAAAAACTCACTATAGTTATGGAGCTAAATGAGAACGGTGGTTAAGGTGAGCTAGTGGTAAAAATTGATACATTTTTTTTCTTTACATTAGGGCATTTTTTTCTATAAGTGGTAACCACTTGTAGCCATGGAAATATTTAAAAATAACGACATTTTAACCATTCTAAATATGTCTCTAAAGTTTTGGTCGGCCATTTCACAGTGAAACATTTTTCCTTCCGACAACAAACTAATGACATACTTTTTCCTCCCCCGTGATTACCAATGATGTATTTCTTAAAGATCATCGTTACCATCGCCACCCTACCAGTATACTTATTTATGATAATGAAATTATTTCAATGATGATTCTGCTTCATTCACCAATGCCCACCGTTAAACAACCTCTTCGTGAGTTAGGTATTTTATAACAATTGCTAAAATTCATTAGTGGGTAGTTTTAGGGGTGTAGCCAGCACAGCTGGGTTTTTTGGGGGCAAGTTATTTCACTTGAGACTTGACTTTGGTAGGACAGAGAAGGAAGACGTTTTTTTAAGTGCTCCTGTCTTTCTCAACTTTGAGATTATCCCATGGGCTCTATCTCGTTTCTCTACTCATCAGCAGTGTATAAAAGTGATGTGATATTAGCGGTGAGTTTTCAGTGTTATATGTGCCAAGATAGTGTTGTAATTTAGGCTAATTTACACTCTATTACACACCTGGCGAACCAGATTCTTGGCCGGTGAACGAGTATGCCCGGAGGCGGGGGTTAGGGGCTCGTAGTGTCTCTCTCCCACTCTCCCTCGTTTCGAGGAAAAACACAGAACTGGCAGTTAATCAAATCATAAAAACTGGTTAGTTAATATGTTCTCAGGAGAAAAGACTCCTTTGGCCTGCATTTTACAGCGTCTTATGTGACCATGGAAAGTGTTAGTAATAGTGTTTTTTATTAATATGAAATTAGGAATTAGTGACATAAAAGGTGTTCAGAATATAAATAGAAATAAGATTGTGGTAAGGCTAATCTCGGCAAATGTATTTGCCGATGTTTTGAAGAATTTCGAGGATAAAGTTATAAAGTTAAGTGAAACAGACTCTGTGAAGGTTATAAATTCAAGTTCACAAGTTTCGTATGTATTGATAAGGAACGCAACGTTCGAGATGGATGATAAAGTGATAATAGGTATATTGAATAGGTATGGAAAGGTAGAGCACTTGAGGCATAACAAATTTGCAGTTGGCCCCTTTGAGGGTTTATTCAATGGCATTTGCACAGCAAAGATGCGAGTTAAAGAAAATATCCCTTCATCAATTTATATCGGTGGCTATAATTTAACCTTCTTACATAGTGAATAGAGTAGAACATGGTACAAATGTGGGAAAGAAGGTCATCTAACGAAGGACTGCATTTTGAATATTAGTGAGAGTAATTACAATTTTAATGAGGGAGATTTCCCTGAAATACCTAAGAATGAAAAGAATAGTTCATCCAGTGCGAACAATAATGGAAGGGAAGATGAGCATGGAGGTGGAGCCAAATCGGCGAATGAAAAAGAGAGAAAGGGACCAGAAGTAAGGAATGATAATTCGGACTTGGGCCGTGAAAGCACCAGAACGACCATCACGACGACGACTGGTGATGGACGAATGGACGAAGTGAAAACGGACAACGAAAAACAAGGTGGGGAAGCAGCTGAAAGGCTTGTGGAAATTCCCTCATCACCTGACGAAGGACTTGTCATTTCAACAGTTGAAGCAGAAATCCACGCAGAGGGGTCAGGAATTGGAAAGGGAATGGACATTCAATTATGTGTAGTACAAAATAAAGAGGATTCAATCGAAGAGGTGATAAGTGAAATTCAGGAATGTGAAGAAAATGAAGAGACTAATGTGGACTGTGCCAGAGAACCTATAATACAGTGTTTTCAACCTTGGTAACACAAGTGACGCCGAAATGTGGCAAGCTACAATCAGTGACAAACCAAGCAAAGGCATTCGCCAGAGGCTAACAAATGATAATGGTGTGCTTTTCGAGTTAAACAGGGGCGAAGATACATCAGTGTTTGGTGAACCTAAATGTAGTTCTGAAGACAGATGAATCGATTGCTAGTGAATAAAGGTTTCAAATTGGATGAATGATGAAGATTTTCTTTCTTATATTTGTAACCTTCACTTACTGAAATTTACCAACTGTTAATGCTAATGGATTATGTATGTCTTATAAGCAAAGTAAATTGATTGATTTTAAGTACTTTTATCATGGATGTAATATTTGTGCAAGAACACTATGTCAAAGATATTTCATAACTTTAGTATGTTGAAAAGCATTGCGATATAATATTGAATCCAACTGTCTTGTTGAAGGGAGGCACTGCTATCCACTTCAATAAAAAGTCGAGAGTGAAGTTTCTGAATAAGGAGATGGATGTAAAGGGCCAAATAATCAGTGTAAAATGTAACTATCAAGGGACCGATTTTCTATTAATAAATGTATATGCCCGTTCTGGGAAAAATAAGAAAAAGGAAAGAGTGGAACTGTTTTTAAATGTTTTGTTATATTATATGAGACACAATTTACGAAACTTTATCATAGTTGGAGATTGGAAAAGCGTAACAAGTAAAAGAGATTGCTCTAATCCTGTTAACCATACAATTTCGGCAGCTCTTCAAAGATTAAAAAATGATTTGCAACTTAAAGATGTGTGGCTCTTGACAAACCATTTGATAGAATATACGTATGCTAGACAAAGTATGGCTCTAGGATTGATCGCATATACGTTAGAGATCCGAAGAATAATTTAAGTGAAACTGAAAATATTCCATTAAGCTGGACTGATCATAATTCTGTTAGGGTTAAGATTAATATGGGCAATGATATTAGCTTTGACAAGGGATACTGGAAATTAAATACAAGTATTCTGAAAAAATACAGTAGTGATATAAAACTTTGTTAAATTTTGGAGCCATTTGATAAGAAAGGTGGGTGATGCACGATTTCATTCTATTTTAGACTGGTAGATTTATGCAAAAGATCAGCATAGACTCTCTTTAGTTAAAGTTTCAAAGACTATAAATCAGGAGAGATTTGGGTTATTGGATCTGCTGAACGTAGAATTAAGGCGGAATTATTGGATCCATTCTGATAACTGTAATAACTTTTATAAAATAGAGGAACTTAGAGACAGAATAAATCTAATTGAAAATGAGATATGTGAAGGGGTCAATGTAAGAGCTAGAATTGATGAAAGAATGAATGGGGAAAAAGTATCTACATATTTACTTGGGAAAGAAAAGAATGTAAAAACAAGTATCGATATATTGGTTCTAGAACAATTGCCAGGAGGACAATAGCCAGCCGGACAATTGCCATTCGGATAATTGCCAGTTTCAGTGCCATGCGGATAATTGCCAGTGGGACAATTACCAGCCGGACAATTTCCATGCTTAACAATTATTTTCGGTCCTGGGTGATATCCTTGTTTAGAAATTTTTGTAAATATTTCTTTCTGTATTATTTACTTCCAAACTAAAGAAATTTTTGTAAATATGTCTACTTCCAAACTTCAGTAGTGAAAATTTTCATTTGTATACTTCAGCCCTTTTAAATGATTTCTACGATCAAAGGTGAGCGTGGCAAAGATATTCTCGTTGATGCTCTACAGTATATGTACCATAAAAATGGATCTAATAGCGATAAGCCCATAATCTACTGGGAATGTGCAAAGAGAAAACAAAACTCGTGTAAAGCTAGAGTGCACAAAAAATTAAAATCAGAAAACTACGAGTTGATAAAAACTACCGACGAACATAATCATGAAGCATCTAAAAGTACTGTTGGTGCTAAGGGTGCTGTTGCAAAGTTAAAAGATGATGTGGCATCAAATAACTCCACCGCAAGATCACTTGTTGCAAGCTGCTTTTCGACATCGGATACTTGCTCAAGGGCTGAAGTGCAAAACGTCCAGCATCTAAGTAGAAATGTTCGTCGATGGAGGCAACAAACTATAAGTGCTCCAGCAATAACTAGGGAAAGGATCGGTTTTTGCATTCCAACAAATTTTTAACATCTTTCATCTGGAGAAAAGTTTTTGCAGTATGATTCGGGAGCTGAAGACCATAATCATATTCTGATATTTGCTACTGAAGTTAGGTTTGATCATTTAAGGAGGTATAGAAACTGGGCAGTTGATGGAACCTTCAAGGTGTCACTGGGAATCTTTTATCAACTTTTCACCATCCATGTCCAAGTAGATAATTGTACTTTTCCTCGAATATTTGGCCTTCTTCCAAACAAGACTCAGGAAACATATGAAATGTTTTGTAACAAAATCCATGACATCCTTCAGCAAACTCCTACAACTATAATGAGTGATACTGAAAACGGGTCTTTTAACGGAATTAAAGGTATTTTTCCTGACGCTATTGTGAGTGGATGTTTCTTCCATTTCTGCCAAGCGAATTACAGGAAAATTGTTGAGTTAGGGTTTAATGCTTTTTTACCAATAGAAAACGTTCCAACAAGTTTTGAGGAACTTTCCGAGGACGAAGATATTCCTGAAGAATTTCTCGCTTATTTTGAAGTTACCTACATAGGAGTGATGAGAGGGAGAGGAGGAAACCATAGAAGAGCCAGTCCATTATTTCCAATTTCGATTTGAAACATGCACGTAAGAACTCAAATGTGTATGCCACTAACGAACAACAGACTCGAAGGATTCTACAGTGCTTTATCGAATAATGCTGAACATCACCTTCATACTTGGAAACTTAAAGATCGTCTCATGAAAGAGGAAGTTTTGTCGCAAACAAAAGTGATTCAAATGGAAAGAGTAGATGAGAGAAGACTTACAAACACAAAATATAAGAAGATCAACAAGCGTTTAGAGCAGATAGTTAGCCGCTATAATCCTGACGATAAAATCACCTTTGTTAGATCTATTGGTTATAATGTACATATTTTCTAAAGTATGATAAAAGTGTTATAGATGTGCTTTGTAAATAAATGTTTTTTTTTAAACTATTTTCGATAAATTTGATTTACCTTTTTTACCTCTATTTAATCTGTTCTTGACAGTGTTTAAGCAAAGGCTATCCAACTTATCATCATAAAAAGTAAGCAATGACCAATAAAAAAAGATAGAAAACAATTCAATAATAGTATATCTATGGCAATTGTCCGGCTGGCAATTTTCCGGTTGGCAATCGTCCATACTATCAATTGTCCGACTGGCAATTGTCCGTTCACGGATAAATTGTGGCAATTGTCCGACTGGAAATTGTCCGTTCACGGATAAATTGTGTGTAAAAGAGGGTGCATATGTAACAGACACAAAGTCTATACAAAGGTATGTATTAGTTTTATGAACATTTGTATAAAGAAGAATCTGTAGATTTTGAATTGAAATATAAATTTCTTGAAAATATGAACTATGTCATAGATGATGATATGAACTTAATCCTGAAGGCTGAATTAACAGAGAAACAAGTTTGGGAAGCTATATCAGGAATGAAAAATGGGAAATTTCCTGGTGTTGATGGATTAGTCGTCGAATTCTACAAAACTATGTGGAGCATTGTAAAAAACGAACTTATGAAAGTACTGAAATTTTCATTTACTAATTTTAAAATGTGGAAAGACTCAAATATAGGTGTCATTAAGCTTTTACCCAAAAAATGGAGATAAGTGTAATCTTAATAATTGAAGGCCCATAACTATGCTAAATGTAGATTATGAAATTATAGTAAAGGTTTTAGCAAACAGGTTAAAATTAGTGCTATCTCTATTCGTATCAGAGGAACAGTTTTGTGCTGTCCCTGGAAGGTCGATTATTATGTGTAACACATTGCTACGAGATGTAATATACTTCCCAAAAAAATGAAAACAAGAAAGCTGCCCTGATAAATCTTGATTGGTATAACGCATTTGATATGGCAAATGTGGACTTTCTATTCGGAACGTTATCCAAACATGGATTTTCTTCAGAATTTGTAAACTTTAATAGGATGCTTTATAAGAATGCCGAAAGGTGAATATCTACAAAAGCTCATATATCTGACCCTTTTCTAATAGGCAAATTTGTTCGCCAGGGTTGTCCTTTATCGATGATTTTATTTGTTATAGCTCAAGAACCATGGTATAGAATGCAGAAGATTAATTTGGGAACTTTTTCTCCAGATCTTCCGAACGGGTTAAAAATTGTAGTGGTGGGCTTTGCTGATGATAGCACTATTATTGTGAATAAGTTGGAAGGTATTGAGGAAACTTCACGGGTTATTAATGAGTATGAAAAAGCAAGTGGAGAGAAACTTGATAAAAAGAAAACTTACATTGTGGGAATTGGCTCGTGGAAAGACAAACTCGAATGGTCAGAAACAGGGATAGAAAGTGAAACAAGGCAGTTTTAAAATCCTAGGTATAATCCATAATAATGATTATGAACTATCTGTAAGGGTGAACTGGGAAAATATCAAGGATAATATTTAAAAAATGATAGGGTCACTTTATAAACGAAGACTAACTTTATTTCCAAAGAGTGTAATAATTAATGTAACTGTATTATCAAAGGCATGGTATGTTTCTCAGGTATATCCAATTCCAGCTGATTTTGGTAAATACATAGAAAAGTGTACCTTAAAATATCCCTGTAATGGGAGTTATCAATCGATTAAAAGGAAAACTATGTATCTTTTAAAGAGTCAAGGAGGACGTGGTATTGTAAATTTAACAGTGAAAGCAAATTGTATGCTTTTTAACAGCTTTTACAAAAGTATTATCAATAGATCAATGGGATGTGAAATAACTGCATATTATTGTAAGCTGAGGCTTTCTTATCTTGTAAATTTTAACAGATTTAGTGAATCTACCATTTTTAGCACTCCATATTATGACAAAATAATAACTATATTTCATTCTGTAATAAAAATAAAGACCTATCCCTTGCTGAAATTAAAACGCATTTACTGTCACATGCTGAGAGGTGAATCAGTTCTGCCAAGTATTGAAGAAAGTTTTCCGTTGTTTAACTGGAATACAATATTTAAAATTTTTATTAACAAGTGGATTGATCCAGTATATAGAGAAATGTTGTTTAAATACAACCACAAAGTCTTAGCTACAAAGAATAGGTTATTTATGATGACCATTACGGACAGTTATCTGTGTGGTAATTGTGGAGAGCCTGAAATAATTATGCACTTAGTATATTTTTGTAGATTTAGAGGAACAGTTGTGAATTGGATCAAAACATGTTTGAATAAGGTTTGTAAAATACACACCGAAAGTTTTCTAAAGGTTTTAAAACTGGATTTTCAGGACTATTCTAAAAGACAGAAACACAGCAATGTTATTAATAAGGGAATTTATAACGGGCATCTGGTACCTTCATATGGTAATGCCCTCAGCAGATGAGTTAAGTATGATCTCCTTTATTAAAAGTAGAATATTCAATACAAGATTTATATTGTTAAAGTCACTAGAGGATAAATGCCATTTAAATTTTACTAAAGAATATGTTAATTTGGATAAAATAAATAAAATTAGTGTAAGTGAAAAATTCCTTAATGATAATTGAAGTTTGAAGTACATAAATTATAGTAAACTGTATTTATTGCATTATCAGCTAGTCTTTTTA
>NC_090741.1:15995940-16003440 GCF_036898095.1 Palaemon carinicauda
TATGACCCGCTTTTAATTCTATATAAGATTCCCCAATTCTCCTGATATCCCTCGGTCCTATTCTATCTGAATTTATTACTTTCAGCTTTTCTAGTAATACAGCAGTATCTTCCTTATATAGGATACTAACGTTTTGCGAGGTTCAATTTCCAAAGGTGGCCTTTGTAAACTAAACAAAACCAAAGCTAACTATGTCATATGCAAATACTAAGGTGTTAAGGTATTCCCCATTGATATTTATTCGTAAAATTTCCCAATCTAAATTATAACAAACTTCTAGGCATGCTGTGAATAATTTAAAAAATATGGTGTTTCCTTGTGCAACTTCTTTCTCAATAGAAATTTTCTCACTATCCTTATGTAGTTTTGTGATTGTTGTACTTCTTGTATAGACATCTTCAAGTGTTTTGAAATGAGATTCATTTTTTTCATGTCTTTGAAGGGCTTTTATTGCAGCTGAAGTTTTGACAGAATCAAAACTTTTCTGATAATTTATGAATTCTATACATAGTGGTTTGTCATACTCTTGATTTTTTCATTAGCTGGATAATCACATGGATCAGGTCAGTTGTTGAATACCCAATTCTAAACCCTGCATGCTCTCTTGGTAGATTAAAGTCTAGCTGTCTTTCTATTCGGCCTAATCGGATATTTGTAAATATTTTATATATTACTGGCAGTAAACGTATCGGGTGATAATTTTTCAGGTCTTTTGTTTCTCTTTTTGTTGATTTGTGTGATGATAATTATTTTCCAATCTTTAGGTACAGCATATTCCTGCAGATATTTTGTGTAAATTTCAGCCAGTGTTACTATGAAATATCCCCCATCTAACATTAAATTAGTTGTTAAGCAAAAATGAAATCGTAGGCTTCAACAAAGAAGTGGGGGCATTGTAAGATTGGTCATGAAGTTCTGTGAAGCCTTGTGAAGAATCCTTTGTGTATTTAAAAATTGTTCTAAAATTTTCATTTTATATTTAAAAGACTATAATGTTAACATTTATACATATTTTAATTACCGCAATTTCCGAGTTTCTAAATATATTTCGTATGAAAATTTTCACCACCAGAGCCTTTATATTAAAGTATAATTCCATCACTCAACAAATGTAGTCCTGAAGAAGAGTCCCTAAGTTCTTCGATCCATCGTCTTCTCTTCCTTCCCCTGCTTCTTATACAATCTCTAGGGGCCCCTTCTGGTATTCTTATTGGCCACCTATTGTATGTCATTCTCATTGTATGCCCAGCCAATGTCCATTTCTTTCTTTTACAAATTATTAGAATATCCTCAACTTTGGTTTGCTCTCGTAATCATGTTGCTCTTTTTCTGCCCATTTGTGTTATTGACATCATTATTCCTTCCATAGTTCTTTGAGTTGTAACTAGCTCATATTCTAAGGCTTTAGTAAGGCTCGTAGTTTCTGATGCAAAGTTAATACTGGTAGGAGCATCTCATTAAAACTTTTTTTTTTTCATTTAGAGAAAGTGGCATTTTACAATTCATAATCCCTGTATACCAAAAACTCTCTATCCAATGCTTGTCCTTCTTTTAATTTCGGTCTCGGGTCCTAAGGAAGCACTTACTGTCTGTCTTAACCCTGGATAGGTACGCTCCTCGGACACCCCTTTAAGGGTATACTCGGACGCGCGCGACCCCGACGCCAAAAAAAAATTCTTGAAAAATGTGTTTTTGCAGTAACCTCCTTTTTTCTTTTGCCAAAAAAAACTTCAATGAATGCTTAAAACAACTGTAAAGATAAATACTACTCATCTGCAGAAAAACTATTTATTATTAATATTTTAAAAAATTAAGTAGAAAAAAAGACCTTACATAAAAATTCATAAAAAAAAGTTTATACATTTATACACAAATCCTTTTAGGAATTGATTCTTGAATGTTTAGGACGCATCTTGATGTATTTTGGATGAAGTCAGAACCATGGAGGTGAAGATCTGAAATGAGAAAAAAAGGGTAACTTTTTTTGGCCAAAAAAATTTGTCCAAATTTCATGAATTTTTTTGGGTACCCAAATGAAATAGGAAGTGGCTAATTTTTTTAGGGAATAAAAATATGTTATCCTAAAATAGAAATATGTAAAAAAATCTTCATTATTTTGTAAATTACATTTATATCAGGGGCCATATCTAAAGGTAATTTTTTGAGTACTTAGAAATTTCGTAAAAAAATACATATATTTAATATATAATATGATATTTATGCAGGTAAAAATATACCAAAATATCACAAATTCTATAGGGAACAAGAATATATATAGATAGGGCAACTTACGCTTCGGATATGTCCACAAAATGGCCGTCAACCACACTGACTCAGACTCCCTAATCTGCCACTTGAAATGTAGGAAGGGTATGTCAATTTCAAGGTGTTATTTACTAATCTAATTATTCTTGGATATGCATAAACATTGTATGGTGGGTTGCTGGATAATTGTCGATTATTTTACGACTATAAAATTAAAATTCTGACCCCAAAAATATTTTTTAAGGGAAATAAATTCGAAAAAAAAAATGTAAAACAATATAATATTTTAGCTAAAAAAATTTGATGATATTCAATCAAAAAAGAAGTAAACAGAATTTTCCGACAAATAAACATCTAGATGAATCATTACTCTGTGATAGTTCCTTAGTACGTAGTAATTTTGAAAGAAATGGGAAAAAACGAAAAAGTGGCAATCGCAGGAAAATCGAACACATACCTATATATACGCCATATCTGGCTAAAAATAAAGATAGGCATGGGTAACCAGATCATCTAGAAACACTTTCCAACACTATAAAAATACAAGTTTTGCGACACTACTTGCCAATTCCTTACGCTAACATGACTAAGCAAAAAAAATGCAAAACAAATAAAAAGGGGCACTCGCGGAAAAATGGCCAACATTCTAATATACGGCATTTCAGAAAAAAAAAATTTCAGCCACGTAGTAGGCAAACCATCAAGGCACATTTTCCGACAAATAAACATCTAAATGAATCGTTACTCTGTGATAGTTCCTTAGTACGTAGTAATTTTGAAAGAAATGGGAAAAAACGAAAAAATGGCAATCACCGGAAAATCGAACACATACCTATATATACGCCATATCTGGCTAAAAAAAAAAGATAGGCATGGGTAGCCAGATCATCTAGAAACACTTTCCAACACTATAAAAATATAAGTTTTGCGACACTACTTGGCAATTCCTTACGGTAACATGACTAAGCAAAAAAATGCAAAACAAATAAAAAGGGGCACTCGCGGAAAAATGGCTAACATTCTAATATACGGCATTTCAGAAAAAAATTTCAGCCACGTGCTAGGCAAACCATCAAGGCACATTTTCCGACAAATAAACATCTAAATGAATCATTACTCTGTGATAGTTCCTTAGTACGTAGTAATTTTGAAAGAAATGGGAAAAAACGATAAAATGGCAATCACAGGAAAATCGAACACATACCTATATATACGCCATATCTGGCTAAAAAAAAAGATAGGCATGGGTAGCCAGATCATCTAGAAACACTTTCCAACACTATAAAATTATAAGTTTTGCGACACTACTTGCCAATTCCTTACGGTAACATGATTAAGCAAAAAAATGCAAAACAAATAAAAAGGGGCACTCGCGGAAAAATGGCTAACATTCTAATATACGGCATTTCAGAAAAAAAAAATTCAGCCACGTGCTAGGCAAACCATCAAGGCACATTTTCCGACAAATAAACATATAAATGAATCATTACTCTGTGATAGTTCCTTAGTACGTAGTAATTTTGAAAGAAATGGGAAAAAACGAAAAAAATGGCAATCACAGGAAAATCGAACACATACCTATATATACGCCATATCTGGCTAAAAATAAAGATAGGCATGGGTAGCCAGATCATCTAGAAACACTTTCCAACACTATTAAAATATAAGTTTTGCGGCACTTCTAGCCAATTCCTTACGGTAACATGACTAAGTAAAAAAATGCAAAACAAATAAAAAGGGGCACTCGCGGAAAAATGGCCAACATTTTATTATACGCATTTCAGAAAAAAAAAATTTCAGCCACGTGCTAGGCAAACCATCAAGGCACATTTTCCGACAAATAAACATCTAAATGAATCATTACTCTGTGATAGTTCCTTAGTACGTAGTAATTTTGAAAGAAATGGGAAAAAACGAAAAAATGGCAATCACAGGAAAATCGAACACATACCTATATATACGCTATATCTGGCTAAAAAAAAGATAGGCATGGGTAGCCAGATCATCTAGAAACACTTTCCAACACTATAAAAATATAAGTTTTGCGACACTACTTGCCAATTCCTTACGGTAACATGACTAAGCAAAAAAATGCAAAACAAATAAAAAGGGGCACTCGCGGAAAAATGCCCAACATTCTAATATACGGCATCTCAGATAAAAAAAAAGACATGCATGTGTTAGCCCAACCATCAAGGCACACTTTCTAACACATAAACATGAAAAAAAAATCAATAATATACGGCAATTCCCTACTACGTAGTAAATTTTTAAAATATTAAAAAAAAAAAAACAGAAGTTGGCAACCGCAGTTAAATACCCAATATAACAATAACTACGTCGTATCTGACAAAAACAAAGTCACGCATGGGTAGCCAGATCATCTAGACACACTTTCCAACACTAAAAAAGCAAAAGTTTTACGACACTATTTGGCAATATCTTACGGAAAAATGACTTGGCAAAAAAATGAAAAAAAATGAAAAAGGGGCACTCGCGGTAAAATGGTCCTCGTGGTGATGAACGACATTTTAACTAAAAAAAAAATCATGCACATGGTAGCCAAACAATCCACCAAGACTTTCCACAACTGATAACCTATACAAGTTGCACCATTTTACGACAATTTCATAATACGTAATAACTTTGATAATTATGCAAATTACCTTAGAAGGGTAAACTCGGTCGCGCTCGACCCCGACGCGTCTCAGAAATCGGGGAAGGAGTACAGCTACAGCAATACACATCTGGACACTACTAGAGCGTGTAGGCGAGACACCTACTGCAGGTCGATCACCCACAAATTCAGTCACGGGGGTGAGTCACGTGAGAAAAACCTCTTTTTTTTTTACGCTCGGGGTCGCGGACGACCCACCGTACCGTTCCAGGGGTCTTAAATACATATATTTATGAAAAATTTCTAGACGCTCGTCCATAACTCTTATTTTTTGTCTTTCTGAATTTTCTTTGAACATTATCTTAGTTTTACCCATTTTCATTTTTAGTCCAACATTTCTGCTTTCTCTATTCAGATCTTCTATCATCCTTTGTATATCCTTATGTCATCTTCAAATCTAAGTTGTAAGGGTATTCCCCATTAATATTAATTACTACATTTTCCCAATCTAAATTCTTAAAAACTTCTAGATATGCTGTGAATAATTTAGGAGAGAGGGGTGTCTCCTTGTCGAACCCCCTTCCCAGCTAGAATTTTCTCACCATATGTAATTGTAGGGTCGCTGTACTTGTTGTGTATATATATATATATATATATATATATATATATATATATATATATATATATATATATATATATATATATATATATATAAACATATATATATATAAACATATATATATATATATATATATATATATATATATATATATATATATATATATATATATATATATATAATGTTTCGTTAATCATTACTACGCTGTAGTATTGAATGATGCTTTAAATTTATAGCCTTGTTAGAATCAGGATTTTGCACTTTCTGCAAACCATAAGTGAAGAACTGTCGATGGAAATAAAGAAAAATAAATTTTTACATGGGCGATGGTAAAAGTGGAAACTCATTCCCAAAATTACTTTTATTTATCATAATCTCCATCATCCAGATATAAGTCTGCTATATCCTCATGGTCGCTGTCAAACTGACAGGTCTCACAGGCAAGTGAATGTTTTCCAATGAACAATACATATATATATATATATATATATATATATATATATATATATATATATATATATATATATATACATATATATATATATATATATATATATATATATATATATATATATATATATATATATGTATATATATATATATATATATATATATATATATATATATATATATATATATATATATATATAAAAACATATACATATATATATATATATATATATATATATATATATATATATATATATATATATATAAACATATATATATATATATATATATATATATATATATATATATATATATATAATGTTTCGTTAATCATTACTACGCTGTAGTATTGAATGATGCTTTAAATTTATAGCCTTGTTAGAATCAGGATTTTGCACTTTCCGCAAACCATAAGTGAAGAACTGTCGATGGAAATAAAGAAAAATAAATTTTTACATGGGCGATGGTAAAAGTGGAAACTCATTCCCAAAATTACTTTTATTTATCATAATCTCCATCATCCAGATATAAGTCTGCTATATCCTCATTGTCGCTGTCAAACTGACAGGTCTCACAGGCAAGTGAATGTTGTCCAATGAACAATACTAATCCTCAAAACCTCGTGATAATTTCACTGCAGACTCCCAAACACTTTGAGTGACCAAAAGTTTAGATTCTTCTGGGTTTTCCTGCAGATCTTCACGGGTGAATCGATGGAAGGATGAACTGACATGACATTTCATACAAGCCCATACCTACTAAATGGCATTAACCTGT
Organism: Palaemon carinicauda; assembly: GCF_036898095.1. Taxonomy (NCBI): domain Eukaryota; kingdom Metazoa; phylum Arthropoda; class Malacostraca; order Decapoda; family Palaemonidae; genus Palaemon; species Palaemon carinicauda. Next base: position 16,002,669 of record NC_090741.1, read on the forward strand.
GGGTGGGCCGGTGGCTGGTAGTAAGGTCTGCATTATAGCTTGTCATAATCGTCAAATAAGTGACTATGATTAAGTGCGTTGTGAAGTACCAACCCCGATGGAACAGCCATAAATGGTAGAAGCAGAGTTGTCAGCCACGTATTAGCAGCTTCCCTGTCATATAACCGTGGTAATTACCATGGATACTCTTTGTAGGGTAACAATGGAAAGAGCCTTCAGTAAATCCATTTGCTATGTCACATGTCACCACCATTTAGCACTCTCTTATTAATAGAAGCATTTTCGGTTTGAGGATACTGTAGTGTTGCATAAATTGCATAAAAATCACAATTAAACGAATTCATAATTTCACCGCCGAGTTACAATATCCCTTCCATTTTCTCTTTGGTGTTTGACATTAGAATGCTCGTTTTACCACGACCCACTCTACGTGAGTCTTGCTTTAACCGAACCGCTATTTTCACCAATAGTTAGTTTTATTCAAAGTAAGTTTATGATAACATGTTTTTTTTTTTTTTTTATTCTTAGTGTAATTTGTCTCAATTTGTGTTGAAATGTGTGAAAAGTAACAAAATTATGCAGCATGCATCCGAAAACAAGCTCATGTCGTTGACTTCGGCGGGTGTTGTTATTAAATTTAGATTTACCATCACGATAATTTATAATATATCTATTTATTTAACATTATTTATTGACAACACCTATATCTAAGGGAGAAATTTAGACTAATAGATAAGTTTTGATTCAAATTACTTGGTAATCATTTGAAAAC
>NC_090741.1:16015940-16033440 GCF_036898095.1 Palaemon carinicauda
AATTTCTTAAAAGTTTTCATCTCGATAGATTGCTCTAAGTGGCTTTCAGTTTGCTATCAAATATAAATATAAAGAACACTCAATCCTTATTATAGCTTTACGACAATAACTAGAACCCTTCTCCATTACTGTTCTGCACTGTATTTCATATTCATAACTATTTTAGATCCATAAATATACCAATATTTCGTTTCATAAAGATCTAATTAATCACGAGAGAAGGTAAACTCCCAACCAGCAAATCAGTAAATACTTCAGTATGAATGGCAGCAGAATAGAGTTTTAAGCATAAAATATCACTGCTTAAAGATAATAGAAGTTTCTAGTTTAATCAAAAGATTTTATAGCAAACAAATTTTTAAAAAAGTCACTCATTCCACCCGCCCATACAAAGTTGCTTGTTCCAAAAGACGCTAGTTCCACCGGCTGAGCTCGTTCCACTAGCTCCGCGCAAAGTTGCTCTCCAGGAAGATGACAGAGGCCTAATGTGTTTCTCAAAAGTAAATTTGCTGCCATACAGAGTTAAAGAAACATTATCAGTGCTGAGATCCGGATGTTGAGGAGCCACTGTCCTTGACCTACTTACAATCATACTTTTAGTTTTGTTAGGATTCATTTTCATGCCCCATAATCTGCACTGTCTGGGAATTTCATAATGTTAGTAACACCATCTATTGACCGGATTTGAAGTTACAGTATTTGCAAAGTTTCTGTGAACGATTTTGTCCTTGTATTTTTCAGTTCCATAATAGACTTGAAAAAATAATTTTTGTTGTTTCTTTAGTCACGTTATAATCACCTAGCTGTGCAGTAAGTGGATTAACTACGTGTGTGTATACAGAATATTGTTACATCAGTTTTTGTGAAATGTGTTTATCTTTAAAATTTTTAAGTCTTTAAAAGTGTATTTAAAATTGTCTATAAGTGCATATTTAATTAAAGTCTTTATGAATTAAGTTATTAATCTTAACTGCAGTTAAATGTCACAAGTTATGTTTCTTTCCTTTTGTTTTCAGCCAGGGTACTCCTCAACCCTTGGGGAAACAGTGCATGACCTTAAACAATCCCGGAGCAATTACTGCACTTGTTGGAAATACTTGAACTGTTATCACAGGTTCCTGTTGTTACATTGAAGCATTCGTTATATAAGTGTGACTGAATCCGGATTTCAAATTGGTGCATTGTCTAGCTTATGATAAATGTCATTAAGACCCATGAACAGTTGACTTGTGTTATGTACTGTGTTGTAATGTTTATTTTTCTTGAGCAATTGCTGAGGTATTTATCTGTAACAAGACATTTGGTGATTTATTTTGGTAATTGATATTAAAAGGGTGTTAGACAGATAAGTTACTTAATATTTTTGTTGTTCGTTATTTGTTTTTCCTTATTTCAATATTCTATCTTTAATTTCATAATCCATTGTGGTGTTAATATCATAAAATTTTTAATTAAACATGATTTCTAAATTTCTGAATTTGTTTCACCATACCTAATCACAAATAAGCAGTACTATGTTTACCAGGAAAAAATGTCTTTGGAATTCCCTGACATTAAGTGGTGTGCTCACCAGGGCTAATCTAAATATTTCCTTGTTAATAGTGGCCTGCGTTACTTTGTGATTGGTTTGGGGATAGTAATTTATTTTCTATTACAACATATATAAGTGCATTTAATTGGAGTGGGGAAATTGTATTTTGAGTATGTGGGGCATTTTAAGAATTCGGCTGGAAGGTCGCAAGTGGGAGACTTCCGATAGTTAATTAAATGCAAACCGAATTCTTGAAAAAGTCCGGTAACATAGTTCTTACACGTAAGAGTCCAGCTGACTCTAGAGATATACTGGTTTGACAATTTTAAAGTTATTATTTTGTACTTTATATTTATTTTTATTAAAACTTTATTGTTGAATCTTGATGCTTGGTGAATGGTTACTGTTATGTAATGAAAGTGGGTGATTGTCCTTTCTTCATAATAATTATTTCTAGTACAATTCAGTTTCTGCTCGTCATTGTGTAACAGGTATCTTTAATGTTTCTTAAATTAAGTTACTTGTAGGCTATGGTTATAGACTGGATATTTCAAAATGGAGTCTTATAAATTCTGGAAGGATGAAGGTTTGTCCATGGGACTCTCAGATGAAGCTCTTTTGAACTTTATAGAGAAGAAAATCAAAGATAGTCATGAGCGTGATAAAAGACATGCTGAAAGAGAATAACCGGCTCTGCAGATTAAATTCGAAGAAAATGATAAGCAGAGGGAAGGAAATGATAAGCAGAGGGCACATGAACTTTAATTGCAAAAGATCAGATGAGCAATATCTAACCCTAGCGATGTGACAGTTTGTGGATACCACTAGACCTCTTCCATTTTGTGATACTGATAATATCAACGCCTGCCTAGTAAGGTTTGAAAAGGTAGCAGTTTCTCTCAACTGGGAGCGGAACTCTTGGTCAGTTCAGTTGGCATCACTTTTAAGAGGTAAGCCATAAGATATCTACACGTCGCTCTCAGATGTTACGAGTGACCATGCATCATTGAAGGAATTTCTTTTGAAAGGATTCAAGAAGACTAGTGAGTGGTACAGGACAGCATTTAAAACTGCAAAAATGGATTCCAAGAGCACATATGAACAATATTTAATATATTATTTCGAAATTTTGACTAGTGGATAAATAGTCTTAGGATAACGAAATACTACGAAGATTTGAGAAACATTAGTCTGTGATCAGTTCGTGTCTACTTTACCTAAGGAAATGCGTCTTTTCCTTAAGAAGCGTAAACCTAGAACTCCAGAGGATTATTCATCATTGGCAGAGACACATGCTTCAGCACACAAATTTTATCCTAAGGTGAGCAGAAGTCCTTTAGGCACAATGCAAATGTATCTAGTCCCAGTGACAAGATCAGTATTAGTGAGAAACCAGAGAAAACTAATTTGTCATGTCCTGGTAAGATTGCATGTTACGGTTGTGATCAGAGTGGACATATTTTAAGAAACTGTCCTAACAAGTTACCCAAAAATAAATCTAAATCTTCTCTTGAGATAGGACAAGTTCTGGATAACACAGGAGTATGTGGACCTATGGTATGTGGAACAGTGAATAGTATTACAGTATCTACAATACTTAGAGATACAGGTTTTACTGGAGTAGTGGTATCAGAGGATTTAATTCCTGATCCTATAACAAATTGTTCATATTCTGCTCTTATTGATTATTTGGGCAGGAAGGACAGATTCCCTATTGTCAAGATTTATTTGGAATGTAATCTCTTTACAGGTTAGGTTAATGCTGTTCGGGCTCCAATAAATTACTGTACTGTCTTATTAGGCAATATTCCACGTGTTCAAGACCATAATTTGTTAACTCGGAAAAATACGGATTCTTCCATAGAAATAAATGCAGTAACAAGAGCACAAGTAAAAAGGAGAAATATTGTACACTCTTTTTTTTACCAGAACCATTTGATATATCCATTGATCATGAATCTTTTCTTAGAGAACAGCAGAATTGCAAAGCTTTGAAATATGCAAGAGAAATGAGTCAGTCTGGAGATGTCAAATGTTGCAAGAATGGTTTGTAGTTCGAGTTTGTGATGAGAAATGGACTTCTCTACAGGAAAATACAGAAATGTAAAAAGCCAGTTACTAAGAATAGAACATTTGGTTGTACTAGTTAAATGCATAAAATTAGTTTTACGCCTTGCACATGATATTCTGGTAAGTGGACATTTTTCTCATAGGAAAACCTTTAATAAGATTAATGAAATTTTCTGGTGACAAGGTATGACGTCTGACATATATGAATATTGCAAATCTTGTGATGTATGCCAAAAATATTCTCTTGTTGGAAATGTAAAGAAAGCTCAGATGGTTAAATTACCAGTGATCTCTACGCCCTTTTATAGAGTTGCCATTGACTTAGTGGGCCTGATTTCTCTCCTAGTGAAGCAGGTCATATATATTTTCTGACTCATGGTAGATTATGCTTCAAGCTTCCCGGACGCAGTAGCTTTGAAGAACATAACATATGAAGACATTGAAGAAGCCTTAATATCTATTTTTTTCCAGAGTAGGAGTGCCAAGGGAAATTCTTTCTGACAGAGGACCACAATTTCGATCAGAACCTATGCTGCAAGTACACAAGGTCACAAGTTATTAGGAGTCAAACCTCTTTCAGTACCCCATATCACCCTGCTGCCAATGGAAGCCTAGAAAGGCAACACCAGATCTTGAAGAGTATATTCAAGAAAATATGTGAGTTGGAACATAATCAGTGGCATAGTTTCCTTCCAGCTGCACTGTTCGCCATGAGGGAAATTCCAACAGGTTTCTCACATTTTGAGATTTTATATGGCCGTCAAGTGAGAGGTTCCTTGACAATATTGAAGGAACTACTGTATGGACAAATTCTGAGATGTCTGCAAAGGAAACTGATCTTTATTCTTTTGTTTTGGAACTATGTGAAAAGTTGTCTGATGTTTCCGATTTGGCTGTTCAAAACATGAATATATCTTTCAGTACATATGTCTTATTTTGATTTGAAGAGTAGTAGGCGCCGATTTAAAGCTGATGATGAAGTGCTTTTGCTTATTACAGAAAAAAAGGTAAATTGCAGTTCTCATGGAGAGGTCTATACAAGAAAATTGATAAGCATGGTCCAGTTGACTACTGGATAAACGTAAAGGGTAAGGAGAGACTTATGAAGAAATATTACCGTAGAGAGAATGTTAATTGTAGCAGATGAAGATATGACTGGAATGATGAACACTGGTCAGGTTAACAAAGTTGCTGTTATTAATGCTGATGAGGATGATTATCTGAAAATTGAAACTGTGAATACCAGAGTACATGCAACATAAACCCTAATCTTTCAGATTTACAGAAAGATGATCTTCATAACTTATGTTAGAATTTCAAACATGTATTTTCAGATAAACCAGGTAAAACTTCTTTACAAGAGCATAATATTAAGATTAAGACTACTGAACCCTTTGTTCGTAAATATTATCCAATCCCAGCTCATTTAACTAAGGATTTCAATGACGAAGTACAATGTTTGCTTGATCTTGGAAAAATAGAGCCATCATCTTCTAATTATTCATCTCGTGCATTGCTTGTCAAAAAGAAAGAAGGTAACCACAGATTGGTTGTTGATTTTAGAACTTTAAATGCAATTACAGATTTTGATTGTGAGCCCATGCCAAGCTTTTAGCAAGATCTACATAAGTTTGCAGATTTTATGTACATTACAGAACTTGATATCTGCAAAGCATATCACCAGATTCCTCTAACACCAGAGAGTCGCAAGTATACAGCCTTTTCCCCTAATCTTGGACTAATGCAATATGTAAGATTACCTTTTGGCCATAGCACAGCTTGTGCGACGTATATTAGATTAATGAGGCAAGTATTGAAAGGTCTTTCTTTCGTAGTTTGCTATTTTGACAATATCTTTATTATATCCAAAGACTGGAAAATTCATATGGCAGATTTGGAAAAAGTCATAATGCGACTGGAAGAAGCAGCTTAAACTGCTAAACCAGGAAAGTGTTTCCTCGGTTATAAAGAGATACAATATTTAGGATATGTAATCAACAACAGGTGCATTTTTCCTCAACAGGATAAAATTACAGCTATTTTGGATATGCCAGTTACGAAGCTTTATTGGATCTGTAAATTTTTATGGTAGATTTATTCTAAATTTGTCAGATAAATTAATTCATCATACAAAGTTTTTTAAGAAGGGTACTTCAGAAGAATTTAATTTTGAAGATGCATTGTGCAACTTTAATGAACTGAAATCTTGTTTAACTTCTCCTCCGATTCTTCAGGTGCCTGATCTAAATAACATTTTTCCGTTTAAGAACGGATGCATCGTCTACAGGTCTAGGAGCAGTTTTGCTGAGTATATAGACGGTGAACCTTATCCAGTGGCATTCGCAAGCAAGAAACTTCTTCCCCCCAAAACTCGATATGCAGCTATCGAGCGAGAATGCTTGGCCATAGTATGGGGAATAAAGAAGTTTGAGTACGACTTAATGGGTAGAAAATTCCTCTTGGAAAGTGATCATAAGCCACTCATTTTATTTAGAGACTTCAAAGTCTAGTAATGATAGACTAATGCGTTGGTCTTTGGCATTACAAGTTTATTCTTTCTGCTGTTCATGTGAAGGGTACCAATAATATTTGCTGATTTATTAAGTAGAGGTTAAGGTATTTTTTCATATCTATGAAATTCCATGTTTACCTTTTTTATATATAAAAGGCTTAATGGGGGGTTTTGTCAGGGAATTTCACAATGTTGGTAACACCATTTATTGACTGGATTTGAAGTTACAGTATTTGCAAAGTTTCTGTTAACGATTTTGTCCTTGTATTTTTCAGTTCCATAATAGACTTGGAAAAATAAATTTTGTATTTTCTTTAGTCACGTTATAATCACCTAGCCGTGCAGTAAGTGGATTAACTGCCTGTGTTTATACGGAATATTGTTATCAGTTTTTGTGAAATGTGTTTATCTTTAAAATTTCTAAGTCCTTAAAAGTGTATTTAAAATTGTCTAAGTGCATGTTTAATTAAAGTCTTTACGAATTAAGTTATTAATCATAAGTGCAGTTAAATTTCACAAGTTATGTTTCTTTCCTTTTGTTTTCAGCTAGGATGCTTCTCGACCCTTGGGGAAACAGTGCACGACCTTAAACAATCCCGGAGCAATTACTGCACTTTTTGGAAATACTTGAACTGTTATCACAGGTTCCTGTTGTTACATTGAAGCATTCGTTATATAAGTGACTCTGAATCCGAAATTCAAATTGGTCTAGCTTATGATAAATGTCATAAAGACCCATGAACAGTTATGTACTGTGTTGTAAGGTTTATTTTTCTTGAGCAATCGCTGAGGTACTTATTTGTAACAAGACATTTGGTGATTTATTTTGGTAATTGATATTAAAAGGGTGTTAGACAGGTAAGTTACTTAATATTTTGGTTCGTTATTTGTTTATTTCCTTATTTCAATATTCTATCTTTAATTTCATAATCCATAGTGGTGTTAATATCATAAAATTTTTAATTAAACATGATTTCTAAATTTCTGAATTTGTTTGACCATACCTAATCACAAATAAGCAGTACTCTCTTTACCAGGGAAAAATGTCTTCGCAATTCCATGACATGCACCATGTACTTATTTTAGCTAGATCTCTATTAAGGAATTCACCAACCCCAGCTCTACATTCAGGAGATAGAATTGATGGAAAGAGTGTAGCATCATGTCATGTGTATAAAGTATGAAAAGTAATGGGCCAAGAATACTAACCTGAGGAACACAAGATATCACATTCCTATACTCACTACTGTGCTCATCAACAAAAACTCTCTGCGATCTTTTAATTGAAAATTCAATAATGATAAGAAACGACTCACCAACTCGTAACTATTTTAGTTGGAAAACAAAAGCCTCATGGTTAACACGGTCAAAGGCAGCACTAAAATCAAGGTAAATCATAAGGACTTCCTGACCACTCTCAAGGGATTTCTCTACAGCATTGGTGATTGTAAGAAGGGTATCATCTGCTCCATGGCCTATATAAAAACCAAATTGTAAGCCAGGGAGCAGATGATTACTTTCAGCAAACCTATTGATGTTTTTCCAAAAGACATAGAATAGCTTCAGATAATATGTGAGTTATGGAAATTGGGCGGTTATCTGTCGGACTTCAGCAAACAGCATACACATTAATAAAGTGGAGTAACATTGGCAATTCTTCATCAAGTGCTAAATGAACCTCTTTTTTTTTTTTTTTTTTTTTTTTTTTTTTTTTTTTTTTTTTTTTTTTTTTTTTTTTTTTTTTTTTTTAGGGTAGATCAACATTTTGCTAATAAAAGAATGTGTAAATATGTTACATGCCGCCACAAAACTCACCTATAGATTAAAGTATAAAACAAATATCAATTTCTTAATTTCTTATGTTGCCTCTTTTGATTATGTTCTCATTTATTGGCGTGATTGCTACCATGACTTAAAATACTATTTTTCTTAAAGGATTTCTAATGTGTGTAAGTGGTAGAAAGCAGGTGTAGTCCCTTGGATTTGTTAGCAGACATACCCAGAAATGGGTGGCTATAAAACTTGGTTACTGGTGACACTTCGGCTCTCAGATGTAGCTCCAATTAGATATAAGTGTACTATATCGGCCATAACCTTGTGAAGCATCTCGGCTGATGGGCATAAACCATCTGAGGATAGCTGAGTAACTAATGCACCATGGCGTAGTGGATGTTTTCTTTAAATATACAAAATCTGGAGCAGCAGATCTGGCAGAACACCCAAAAGTGGACTATGGCAGAAAAAGTGGGACAGTAAAGATGGCATGGAACAGCATAAGCGAGTTTTGACGCAAAAGAAGACATTGGTTGCCACCGGGGAATGGGACTGGGGACCCAACCATATAGATCTTCCATGATAATCATGAGCCAAAACCAAACCGTCGATATAGTGACAGAAGAGTCAGTGTAACCATACTCGGTAGGGAAATCCTAGGACTACAGTTGGATCCAGGTCGTTATCATGCGACTGGAGAAAACTGAAAAAGAAGCAACGAAAAAATTAGAAATAAGTGAAATAGCATAAGAGTGGGCACATGGAATGTCAGGACCTTAGAACAGAAGGGAAAATTTGATGAAGTAGAAAAGGAAATACAAAGAATGAACTTAGATATTCTAGGTTTAAGTGAAGTTAATTGGACAAGGACAAGCCAAACTGATAGTGAAGGAATCACTTTCTTTTATTCTGGAGTTGATATACGAGAAATGGGAGTTAGCATAATGGTCAATAAAACTGTATCAAAAGAAATACTGGGGTACTGGGCAATATCAGAAAGGGGTACGTTAGTGAAGATGAAAGGGACATCTATTCAATATAAACATAATAAAAGTATATGCACTAACACAAGATTCTACAGAAGAGGAAGCAGACGAATTATATGACCAACTTGCAAAGGCTCAATAACGTACAAACTTCAAGAAATTTTAATGGTAATGAAAGACTTTAATGAATTTTGAGAAAAGGATGTTTTGAAGATGCAATCGGACCATATGAACTGGGAGAAAGGAGCTTTAGAGAAAGATTAATATCAGGGTGCGATGCAAACAGACAGCTTTTATCAAATACATGGTTCGAGAAACCTCTAAGATTACTATGGACATGAAAAACGCTCTGGAGACAGTTCTAGGGAATCAAATTGACTACATTATAATTAGCAAAAGATTCAGAAAAGACGTACTGGACACAAAAACATATCCAGGAGCAGACAGCTACAGCATCCATGAGCCTGTAGTAACAACACTAAGATAATAATGGAAAGAAATATAGAAGAAACAAAGAAATAGAACTCCTAGTAACTGATCAAAAACTATGAGAATTATATAGAAAAGAAGTCGACGTCAAAATTGGATGACTGAAGATACTTGATGCAATGGAAGAAAGAAGGAATAAAAAAAAATCCTCAAGGATATAAGGAACTAGACTTAGAAATTAGACAGGAATGTAACAAAGCAAAGGAAAACTAGATTAATGAACAGTGTGAAGTAGCAAAGGAACTAGAAAAAAAGAAATCATAGGTATGAGAGTATACACAAAAGAAAATAAGAGAAGTGATTAGAAGAAAATGAGAGACGATAGAGAATGTAATTAAGAATTAAGATTGAGATGATAGAGATAAAGGATGTTCTTAAACATTGGGAAGAATAGGTGATCGTCTTTTTTTGAGGATGATAGATGTGAATAGACCTAGGTTACATATTCTAATGAATGATCCTGAATTACTAGAAGAGGAAATAGTAGATGTAATGAAAAAGTTAAGAAAAGGCAAAAGTCCTGGCCAATAGAAATGCTACTGGCAAGTAGGAATTTTGGAATAAGGAAAATTATATAATTGGCAAACAAAATATATAAAACAGGATACATTTCAAAAGAGATGTACAGATCCATCTTTATTGATATCCCAAGAAACCAAATGGTGTAGAGTGCAGTGTACGCAGGACCATCAACTTAATGAACTGTCCACTTTTCCATATATGGAGAAATCATAATGAAACGTATATCAGGAATGGAAGGAATAAGAGTTAGAGGAAAAAATTATTAGTAATATTAGATTTGCGATGATATTAGGATGATAAGTGGTTCAGAGGAGAAACTGCAAACACTTTTTTATACGGTAAAAAGCGAGAGTGAGAACATGGGACTAAAAATCAAAATAAAGAAAACAGAAGTGATAGTAACATAACAAACCTGGAACTTCCAAAATGCAACATCATAATGGACGGAGCAACAATAAAACAAACAAATGCCTTTTTATATCTAGGTAGTATGATGATACATGATACAAGATGTAATAAAGAAATAGAAAAAAAAGAATACCGATAACAAAAAAATGCCTTCAACAGTCTGAAAACTCTATTGACGTACAAAATGATAGGAATTCAGTTAGAGTACTGGAAACCTATGCATGGTCCACCATTACTCGTGGCTCAGAGACATGGACGGTAAACAAGAACTTGCAAAATAAAATCAATGCAGCTGAATTTTGGTTTTACAGAAGAATATTGAAGATCCCAATGACAGAGAGTAACAATTGAGGACGTATTGAGAAGAGTGAATCAAGAGACATCACTTTTAAAAGTGATAAGAATGAGGCCGATGGAATTTCTGGGACATGTAATAAAAAGAAAAAAAAATCAAAATTTGTGCCGTATAGGAAAAAAGAAGGGAGAAGAGCAAGAGGCCAGCAAAGGAAAATCTTTTGGAGACCTTACTGAAGAATTTAAATGATATTTTCAGCTGGACAACTTATACAGAGTTAGAGACAGGACCGGGTGAAGGCAATTGACAGCCCATGTCAAGGACATGGCAACTAGATACATGGATAGAATGTATTTTATGTTCTTACTTTCACCCATTTTGTTCATCAGGGAAATTGACTTACAGCATTGATTAAAGTCATTATTTTTATCTACTTAAGTTTGATACTTGAAAAATAATACTATTCATATATAACACTATATCTATATGCTAGATCCATATATAAATATATATATATATATATATATATATATATATATATATATATATATATATATATATATATATATATATATGTGTACAAAACGTTGTGCATTTTATCTGAGACGCTTTTTGACACCAGATGTTGGAACTGCAGTCCAGTCAAATCCTGTTTGCTTCTCTTCGCTGTAATAACTTTCAAAAGGTCTTTTTTTTTATTGATTCCTTTTACACTTTCGGATGTGTAGTGCTTCCTATGTCCTGCATATTTTGTGATGGTAATCATGAATACGTCTTGACATTTTCAACGAAGAAAAGTTATGTTTTATCCTAGAAAAATAACAATGTTCCTTTTTAGATTGATATTTAGATACCTTAATTCTATGTTCAAAGGATAGTGGTATCACATACCTATCGAAGAGAGTTGCATTTGGCATAAAAAGGAAAAAAAAAAAAATTCTCCCGCATCAGAATGCATTCCAACAAATTCCATATTTTTTCATTAATATTTTATTCGGTAAAGGCGCTATTTGACCCAATTATAAATGTATGACGGGAGTGGATGAGAAATTGATACCAAAACAGCCTCCGAACAATGGACTTTATTCAGCCTCAAGACAGGTATTTATCACAAAGGGTCACGTAAGTGGCACAATTGTATGTTTACACTCAATGGTTATAGTAGATAAGGTTGGCATTAGCATATGAATAGATAACATAATAACAGAATAATAAAAAAGTTTAAATTAGCTCGTTGCATTCAACAAATTTTTGACATGCTTTCATAAGGCGCTTGCAGTGTAGAAGAAAATGGAGGTTCTGTACCACACGCGTATCACACGCTCTTACACTATAACGTTATTTATGTTTTTTTTTTTTTTTTTTTGTCTTTTATATATATTGCCGTTACTGCTCTTTCCTCAGACTGATAACTTGTTTCTGACAGTATGTACTTAAATCAATCTATTTGAATTTTGTAACCTTTGATAGAAACTGTTGTTATAAAAGCTCTCTGTATGTGTAAATAAAGTCAGTTACATTCACTCTGGTTATCAGTTGATACCTAACTGGTGCCTCCACACATTGGTGACCACCAGAGTGTTTAGCTCTCTCCAGCTTACTCCTGTACTGCTGTGTCTTATTGTTTGATAATGACGCCGTCAGACACTGACTCTACTAACAACACCATGCCCATGTAACTACCGTCCTTCGCCAGCGGACAAGCGTTCGCCTTGTTCCAGCGTGCTGAAGTCCAGTTTCACAGTAAGGGCGTGACTCAGTCAAGTACCAAAGCAGATTACGTTCTCACGGTGATCCCTGAGGACATTTTCCCGGAAATCTTCAATTGGCTCTACAAGCAAGGAGACATGGCAATAACATACAATGCCGTCAAATCATGCCTCCTGGAGCAGTACTCGGCATCGCCAGCCGCCTGAATGACGAAACTTTTTCAGCTCTCTTAACAACTGTTGTGGTACCAAAAGGCTTTGCTCACCTCAGGGAAATGACCAGTATCACTTGACTACAATCTTCCGCAGACAGCTCTCCCCATGAAGTGAAACTATTTCGTACCCTTTGGGTACAGCGCCTACTCGAACCTGTACGTGCTGTTATCCCCGATGTCAATGTTTTGCCAAAGTAAACACCCTTGTGGACAGCCACTTCACCACGTTCCAGACCTACATCAACGCCTTAACTCCTAGACCGAATCCGACGTTAATGTGATAGGACACAGAGGCCCAACCCATGACGTGTCAGAGGGGTGACAAAGCTGTCCACCTCCTACATATACAACACACTGCTTACGCCCTAACCAATGACCTCTTCATCGACCTTCTGATGCCCATTGGCTGCAGTTACGCTACAACCAATCCAAATTCGGGGCTGCTGCGAAGAAATGTGCGAAGGTTTGTCAGTGATCAAAAAACGTGTAAGTAGGCCATCACTTGCGCAGAGGCCTCCCCTGTCGCTAGTCGTTTCATTCTACATGGCGCAGGTACGGCCGTGCAATTTTTGGTAAACACTGGTGCTTGCCGTTCTCTCATGCCAAGGCCACTCTTCAGGACACAACGTAGTCTGTCCAGGTCTTCCGACATTCACATGGTAGCTACCACTGAATCTGCAATACCCAACCACGGTTATGAAATCCTCACATTATTATCATTTGGAAACACTAAATATATTTGGAAGTTTCTCGTTGCTGACGTCACAATGCCAATCCTCGGTGCCGACTTCCTGCCACACATCCCCCTCCTCGTCAATGTAGCTCCCTGAGGGTTAGTCTATGCAGATTCATAATTCTCGACGCCTCTCCAACCTGCCCTCTCTGATCTTGCTCTCCACATCAATGCATCCAAGGATGCTTACGTCCAGAACTTACTCGAATGCCCACGGTTCCCAAGAAACACAGTATTTGTCATCATATCAAGACGACAAGACCCCTGTTTTTGCTAGATTCAGACGTCTGGCACCAGATTGTTTGGTAGTCGCTAAACAAATGTTTGCCAAAATGAAAAAAGTGGGCCTTTGCCAAAAGGTTTTAAGCCAATAACATCACCCTTGCACATTATCCTGAAGAAAGATTGCTCTCTATGTCCTTGTTGGGATTATAAGCGCTTGAACATGCAGAGAAAACTGGATAACTACCCCCTCCCAAACATCGTCGACTTGCCCTCCCACATGCATAAAGCAAAGGTTTACTCCACGCTCAACCTCCTGAAGGTGTATTATTAGGTGTCCATGAAACCAGAAGACATCCCCAAGACCACCATTACCACCCCCTTCAGTACATACACCCTTAAATACTCTTTTTTTGACCTTCGTAATGCTGGGGCTACTTTTCAGCGTCTCATGTACGACATCTTAGGGGATCTCCCCTCCTGTGTATTTTAAGTGGACAACATAGCTGTGTTCTCTTCCTCCAAAGAGGAACACCTACATCATCTACAGATCGTTCTCAACCGCCCACAACGGTCTTGTAGTCCATAACAACAAGTGTACCTTTTTCTCCAAGAAAGTATCATTCTTAGGAAACCACCCCATCCCTGAGAGTTCAGAACTTCCCCACGCCCTAAACCATCAAAGCACTGCAAGAATTCATGGGCAGGATCAACTATTATTACTGTTTCCTGCTGGCCATCACTGTCACTTCTGCCCCCTTCTATGCCTCCGTGAAGGGTAAAAAAAAAAAAAACCTGGATTGGGGGCCCTTTCAAGAAGCGGCCTTCTGCAATGCGAAAAATACCCTATCAACCGCTGTTGCTCTTACTTTTCCCCTCCCTACATACACCTCCCTTCCTCTCAACCAATGCTAGCCATATCGCTATTGAGGCAGTCCTCAAGGAGGAGATCAACGGGTTGCTCGGCCCATTGGCCTTCTTCAGTAGGAAACTGTCCAAGGCAGAATCCGGACACTCTACCCTCGACCGCTAATTGCTGACGGTGGACTTGGTTGTGAGTCACTTTTACCACTTCTTGGAAGGTACGTCCTTTGTCATTCACACGCACCACATGCCTCTGGTGCACTCCTTCACCCGACAGTCCGATGCCTGTTCCGCCCGCCAATGCCAATGACAACGTCTCCCCGCCATGGGTATCGAATCCATCCTTACTGTCCTCCCTTCAATTAAAGTGGCTATCCTGGAGGGTATTTAGCCTGGCATGGTTTATTGGCTCCTCCATGTTGTCTAGTGTTTCCAACTTTTTTTTCTATAGTCTATGGCTTTCATCAATCACTTTATTTATAGTATATATCTGTACATATTGTTTTTGTTATAATTCTTGTTAACCTAGTTTTTAGGTAGGACATCTCTTTTTTATTGACATTAATTCTTATGCTGTCTGGAGACAGAGGGCAAAATCCCAGACCAGTATGTCCTATATTTCGTCAATGTTGTCTACTGTATTGCAATATTTGTGGTCTTCATGCAAATATTCAAGAACTTACAGTTGCGTCCAGACAGTATGATATTCTTTTGTGCTCAGAAACTTTGGTTTCTAATATGAGGCACTCGTCTGAGCTTTATAACTGGTTTTAAGAATCCAATGATGTTGAAACGTATTGCCATCACTAGGACCAGGGGAATGGAGGTGTTTATCAGGACTGAGCACCCTGCTTCTCATAAGTCCTGCTATGAATGTGGATGTCATGAGATTCAGGTCATAAAATTTGTGGCAGGCATAACAAATATTATTTGTGTTCGATCTACCGGAATCCAGACATGGATGATTCTATCTTCGATTATCTTCTTACCATTATGGCTAAGATACAAGAAGATAGAAAGGCCTCTTTTGTCTTTGTTGGTGATTTCAATGCTCACCATAGAGAGTGGTTAGTTTCATCTCTCCTACCGATCACCATGGCTTAAGAGCTTTAGACTTTGTCTCTAAATCAGGCTGTGAGCAAATCATAAGTGAAGCTACTCACAGGTCTGGTAATTGCTTTGACCTCATATACACTGACTTCCCTGGCGTTATAACAAGTAAGGTTGGTTCACCAGTCAGGACATCTGATCATGCCTTGATTTTATTAGTAGCGGAGACTGAGCAGCCTGTCCCTGATGTATCATACTCTTGTTGAATTTATATGAAATTTCAAGTAGACTGGAATAGGATTTTGTATAATCTTATGTGCTTGAATTGGTCCCAATTATATAGTAGTGTTGATCCTATTGTCCCTTTGAGTGAAAATCTAGTCAACATAATTGAAAGGCGTATCCCTTCTTGTGTGCTAAGGTACTAAGTGAAGGACAAACCGAGGTTCAGTGATGATTGTAGACATGCTTACTTTGAGAAGCAGGAGGCCTATTATCTTTGGAAGGATAACAGATCACATTTGACCTGGAATAGATATACTTAGCTTAGAGCTTTTCCTCAGAGAGTTTATGCTTCAACTGAAAAAGGAATACAATTTAACCATTAAAGAAACACTTTCTGGTACAACCCAGGAACATAAATGGTGGTCAACCCTTAAATCTGCACTCTTTGGTGTAGATGCAACAGTTCCTCCTTTACTTAAACCAGATGGCTCAGTCACTCAGTGTCCAAAGGTAAAGGAAACATTTTTAGCTGATATTTCTGACAGTAAATAGAGTAATGAAAAACTTGAACTTCCTCATTCGTGTTTTCCTAAGGCTAGACTAACTAGTTTACCTTTTTGATCTCGTTAAATTAAAGCTCTGTTGATGGACCTTGATGCTTATGGAGGTGTAGACCCAAGTAGTATTTTTCCCTTGTTTTTTATAAAGACTACAGATTTCTTGGCTCCAAAGTTTTATGTTATTTTGCACAAGTTAGTAAGAAGAGGAGCTTTTAGCACTTGTTGGAGAATTGGTAATGTTACTCCTCTATGTAAATATGTTTGTGGTTGCTCAATTCCAGTCTTTGCCTCCAAAATTCCATAACTCCCATATTATCAAAAGTTTTTAAACGTCTTTTGGCAAATAATCTTAATAGGTTTGCTGAAGCTAATCATCTATTCCCTAGTGTGCAATTTGGTTTTCGTGAAGGCCTTGGATCATGTGATGCTCTTCCTACAATCTCCATTGCTGCACAGAAATCCTTTGATTGTGGCCAGAAAGTTCGTATGATTGGCCTTGATTTTAGTGGTGCCTTTGACCGTGTTAATCATGAGGCCCCTGTTTTCAAACTGAAACACTTGGGAATGGGTGGGTCGTTTCTTAGCATTGTAATTAATTTTTTAATTAATAGATCTCAAAGAGTTGTTGTTGATGGGCACCATAGTGAATATAGAAATGTGATATCTGGTGTTCCACAGGGTAGTGTTCTTGGCCCATTACTTTTCATACTGTATACACATGACATGTGGTTTGGCCTAGAAAACAAGCTTCCTGCATATGCAGATAATGCTACTCTCTTTACATGAATTCCATCCCCTGAATGTAGATGTGGGGTTGCTTAATCCCTTAACAGAGATCTAGTTAAAATTTGTGCATGGTGCAAATTATGGGGTATGAAGTTGAATCCTTATAAAACTCAAAGTATGATTGTTAGTAGATCAAGGACAGTGGCTCCTCAACAACCGGATCTCAGTATGGATAAAATCTTAGGTGTGATTCTCGACAGCAAATTAACTTTTGAGAAACACATTAGGTCTGTGTCTTCTTCAACTGCACAAAAAGTTGGCTTATTGAGAAAGTCTTTCAAGATTTTCGGTGATCAATCTATTCTGAAGAAGTGTTTTAATTCTTTCGTTCTACCTTGTTTTGAGTATTGTTCTCCTTATGATCCTCAGCTGCTTATTCTCATCTTAATTTGTTAGACAGAAACTTAGGGTGTATTAAATTTATTTTTCCTAATCCAGATATTAATCTCTGGCACCATCGTTCAATTAGTTCATTATACATGTTGTATAAGATTTTTCCTAATTCTGACCATTCTTTACATTCAGATCTTCCTGGACAACTCCATCCTAT
>NC_090741.1:16038440-16053440 GCF_036898095.1 Palaemon carinicauda
AGTCAAATTTAGCAAAATGCAGCCAGTCCCTACCGAATAAGGCAGGTCCATTCCCCTGTACCACATACACTGGCACTTCCTCCACTCTGTGTCCATGAACTTCCATAGTTATTTAACACATACCGACAACTTCTATTTTTTCTCCCGTCATGGTTTTCAGCACAATATCGCTGGATTGAAGTACTGTTTTTTTCAGATGTTTAGCGTAGAACTCTTCACTGATCAGTGACACAGAAGCTCCTGTGTCCAATTCCATATCAATTGGTATCCCATTTAATTTAACTTTCACTATTATCTCTGGAACCTTATTGTGTCTTGCTTTCATTTTCTTAACACAGTATTTCAATGTATGCACCAATTCATCCTGCAGTTTGCACTCTGTAGTTTCTTCTTCCGAGCCGCTGGTCTCCTCCTCTGCCCTGTTGACCGTCGATCGTTTCCTTCCTTGTCTTCCATATTTCAAATTTCGATTGACTGTGGTGTGATTTTCCATTCGGCACATTCTCCGAAGGTGTCCTTTTTTATGACACCCATTACACTCAGTATCCTTATGGAAACAAACATCAGCCTTATGGTTTGTCTTCCCGCAACGATAACACTTGAGAGAAGCTGTCGGCCCAACAACTTTGTTTACCTCCTGAGTTTGACCCTGAATCTTCGTGACGTTTTCATCAGCCATTTCCTGACTTAGCGCAATCGAAAAAGCTTTCTTGAAGTCAAGCTCCTGTTCACTTAATAGTTTCCTCTGTGCTGAGCGGTTGGCCAATCCAATAACAAACAAGTCTCTTAAAACTTCCTCTTGAAACGCACCAAACTGACATGTTTCCGCCAATTTCCGTTGCTCCGTTGCATAATCAGTGATGGATTCTCCTGGACGTTGTTCCCTATTGTAAAACTTGAAACGTTCAGCTATCAGGATGGGTTTTGGGTGGAGGTGATTTTTCAAAAGCTCAGTAAGTTCTTGGATAAGTCCTTGATGAGGGCTTATTAGGGGCAAGCAATGTTTTCAGAAGTCCATATGTAGGAGCGCCGACATCGCTCAAGAAAACTGCCCGTTTCTTATCTTCCTCTGTTATGTCATTTGCTAAGCAGAACTGATCAAACCTTTCGACATAATCTTCAAAGTCCTCGGATTTGTCGTATGCTGCTATATTACCCAAATGCGCCATCCTTAATTTTCCCTTTCGTGAGTCAGTTCCTCGTCGCCATTGAAGTATATTTAGATGGAAACGAAACTCAGATAGATCCTTCCTGAATGACTTTATTTTTAAGACTAATTTATAATGATATACAGTTTAAAAGAAGACAAGATAGTTAACAGGGTAGTTATGCTTAATGAGTAGTAAGTATCTGTAAACACAAATATAACCTCTTGTAATAGGTAGTTATCAACATAAATACATAACATATATATATATATATATATATATATATATATATATATATATATATATATATATATATATATATATATATACATATATATATATATATATCTATATATACATATATATATATCGCTATTATTATTTGTATTTGTTTTTCAATTTAAGGTAACATTCGGTTTTTCCTAACATACCAATGTTTAAGAGTACTGATGTGCAGGTATTATTATTATTATTATCATTATCATTATTATTATTATTATTATTATTATTATTGTTATTATTATTATTATTATTATTATTATTATTATTATTATTATTATTATTATGAGTAAATAACCCTGTAATCAATTTATTCGTCATCAGAAGCCCGCAAATATGTCTTTGGCACTTCACATACACAGGCACGCTCACAGTTATAAATCCCAGCGATTGAAACGACATATAGTGAAATATTTGTCCCTTCGACGTCATTTTCAGTCCATTTTATCATTACATTATCAATAATAATTGAATGCCAACGTTACTAAATTCGCCGTTTTCTGATTGAGCATATATTAACCAGAATTCTATCATATCAAGCATAGCCATTATTGGCACCTTTCCGTACTGCTTTTATTGGCCCCAAGGTTCATAGAATAATCATTTAATAAACCTTAATTGGTTCCACATGGAAAGTTTTCAGAAATGTTATGAAGTTGAAGGACACACAGTTTCCCCCCCTCTCTCTCTCTCTCTCTCTCTCTCTCTCTCTCTCTCTCTCTCTCTCTCTCTCTCTCTCTCTCTCTCTCTCTCTCTCTCTCTCTATCTAATATACTCTGCCTCAATCAAAACGGTTGAATAAGTATAATATTCTGATCCCATTATGTCCCATTTTGTGCTTGCCAGGATTAAGAGCTATATAAATATATGCATTTTACATCAAATAATGTTTATGTATATATTACTTGCGAGAGAGAGAGAGAGAGAGAGAGAGAGAGAGAGAGAGAGAGAGAGAGAGAGAGAGAGAGAGAGAGAGAGCCATCTTCGTAATAAGTTAATAAGATTTTAGTAATCTCTAAATTATCACGATTGTTTATCTTGTAATTTCTAACGCTTTTCAACCGTCTAGTCAATTCATACTGTTTAATTGAATTGTCTTAGCTTCTAACTCTAAGTAATTCTAATCGAACCCTTCAATTATAAACGGGTTTCTCTTTTGTATCGATAACGGAGTTATCCAATGTCAATTTCCAGGATGAGTACAGCTATCAATATATTTTCAGAAAGGAATGGCAGGACTAATATTGATTGCATTAAAGCTTTAGGTTATGTAGTACGTGAGTAATTATCTATACAATTGAAAAAAAAATATATTTTCCCGTAAAAAAGAAGAAATTCTGCTAATACAAATATTATATACTTGTTATTGTGGTCTTTTACTTTCTGAATACCAGTAGACACAAATTTGGAAATGGAGTCAAAATCATGAACGCATATAACTTGAATGAAGGAGAGTATAATTGAATGTCAGTGAGACATATGAACAATATTTGCCTAATGTATACCAAAGATGCTTAATACAAAAGACTGAATTTACTACTTCGATTTTTTCCATATTCAAATAAATTGTGCCTTTAATACATTGTCCCTTGTTGGTCGACTTGCGATCCCATTTTATAACAGCAAAAAATCGACATTTTTTTTTCACAAAAAAAGAGAGAAAAAAAAGAAAAGAAAACAAAATGGTGCTATAAGAAACGCTCTATGTTTGTTACTTCAAAAGACTTCACTGACCTCGATGTCAATGTACTGTAGATCCTTGAACCGAGTCTTGCATTTCTCCTCTCGTTTGTCAGGAGACTCCTGACTTCTTTGAAGAAACTGGGGAAGAAAACACCTTTTATAAACTTATTTCATTTATTTCATGAGAAAATGATTAGTATCATATTCCATAACATATGGAAACTGGATATGTGAAGCTTGACAAAAAAACACTCGATTTTCACGAATAGTCTCGGGAAATCACTTACCACCTTTGGTCTTCAAAGTTTTCAAGATGGAGAGGATCTGTTATTTCTGGAAGTTATTCTTGTTAGTGTACTTTATTACCCGAATTGTTTAAATAGCAAACTTTTTTTATCGTCCAATTATGTATAGATACATTTTTTCAATATCATGGAAAGTGACCACTGCTAAAGAATGGTAGTACTATTTCATTTCAATACCGAAATGAAATGTAATAGCTCCCTAAATATATCTCTCATGAAACATCATAGTAGGTAAGAGATAAATGATCAGTAACAACAATGTTGACCGAATTTTACTCTATTCTATGTTTGTTGTAGAGAAATGGTACCAATGAAATTTTCGTGAAAGAAATGTCCCTTGAACCTGCCATCCAGATAGCTTTGGCTATTATACAGCGCATATTTTATGTAGAATCTACTTTATATGACTTATGACAGCAAAAGAAAATGATAACCAGCAAACTATATCAATAGCTATATTTAAGATTTAACATAAGTAATTAAAATATTTTACAAGGTTAAGAGAATACTTACGGTACGCAAACTAATTGATAATTTACGTAAAACATCTATGTAAGTCTTTAGCTTACAAGTTTTCAAGCGGTGGGGGACAGAAGATGACGTAACTCCTCTCGATATTTTGAAGAATTTTCAAGGTCGTAATTTTAGCTATAAAAGTTGCTGAACATGTACATAGCTTCTGATGTATTTTCATCTTCCAAGAATCCATTATCTTCTTTAAGATATTATATGATTGTAACTTGTAAGTAAAACACAAAATGCTGGCTGAGACCAGGTGTAACTGATAAGTCTCCACAAGAGCAAGTGTCCGCTGGAAGAATTACTGATCAAGTCTACAGAAACACTCCTTGAGGCTTCTCTAGAGAATTATTGTTAGCACAGTGGACTGGCAGGCAATAAGCAAATCAGCAGTTGGATACATCATAAGGTTATCCAGAAATTCTTGTTCTCGAATTCAACAATATCTTCGAGGTACAAATTGCTACAATTGTTTTAGTTTTTACATTAATATATATTAGGTGAAAGTAATGTTCCTCACAAGCCTTATAACATAATATACATAAATCTAATGTACATATTACAACAAATCCCTCTGTACTTCCTGCATAGATATCTTCAAATGCTCTAACATAAGATTCATCTATTCCTCATCTTTGAAGGCCATTCATTACTAAAGAGGTTTTGGATATTCCAAAGTTAATTAGAAAAAATTTCTTTAATGAATTTCGACATATTTAGATGTTTTTTTCACAAGGCTTCAAAGAATTTCATGATCGATCTGAAAAGTCCTTTCCATCTTCTATGAAGCTTGCGGTTCTATTTTTGTAACGGCATTGACGTTGGTTATTCAGGAATGTAATCTCTTATTCAAAGCAGACTAAATTGTGATGCTTATTTACCCCGTCAGAAATTAAAATAGTGTGACCTTCATTGATCTTGGATCTGATTCCATTTGGAGCGACACTTTTCCTTTTGATAAATTGTGGGCTAAATGCTCCAGCATTTTTCATGCAATGGAAATGTTTATGCACTTCCATTTATGCCATTTCTTTTCATTCTCTGGTAAGTTCAAAATTCTAATGATGTAAAAGAGTCGATTCAGAGTTTTAAAAACTGGTCTTGTTTGTGTAAGGCAGCATAGAACATGAAACTTACTCGCCCCCTCAGAATACATTGGTCCCTTATTCCAGTTCATCTTGAATGACATCACTCAATACAACAGATTAAGGTCTCTGGCTCTAGCATTCTCTCACCGGTAAAACATCTTCTGCACTTCTATCCAGGTTATCCATGCCTTGCTAATTTTAATACCGTTATTTTGGCATGTTACCTTAATGTTATCTTAATGGCATCCTGAACTCAAAGTCAGTATCTCCCTCGACAAACAGAGTGTCAGATAGGTTTTAGTATAACAGGAAAACTGCGTTTACTTTTGTTCATTTATTATGTGGTGTTGATATGTTTTTCGAATCACTTTTTACATGTGAGATTGGTCATGAAATTCTGTGAAGCCTTGTATGAAATCATCTATGTAATTCAAAGATTAGCTAAAAATATTTCATAAAAATCTTTGATTATTCATTCATCTATTTCTGTTAGTTAAGTTTGGAATATCCAAATATTTTTCTATCATGAAACTTTTACACTATAGCATTTATATTAAAGTGTAATATCACCGATCAACTAATGTAGTCCTGATGAAGATTGACATAAAAAAAAAAGTTATTCGAAATACGTGTCGACACCAAATAATAAATGCCAGAAATGATTACAGATTTCATGTTATAATGAAAACTATATGGAGCTCTGTTTGTCAGAAGAGATGCTTTCTCCCATTCTTGAATGCCACTGGGATATCTTCTATCTAATACATGACAAATTACTATATATGATATTTATAGACTATGAGAAAGCTATTGACTCTATCAAAACTTCAGTAGTAATGAGAGTCCTTCTAAGACAAGGAATAGATGAATCTTATATTAGAACACTTGAAAAAATATATGCAGGAAGTACAACAATCTTAAAACTACATAAAGATAGTGAAAAAATTCTGATCAAGAGATGAGTTAGACAGGGAGATTCTATCTCCTCTAAGTTATTTACAGCATGCCTAGATTTTTTTTTTAAAGAATTTATAAAGGGAAAATGTAATAATTAACAGATATGAGGAATACCTTAACACCTTAAGATTTTAGGATATCATAATTCTTTTTAGTAGATCATGAGAGGGAAAGTAAATCATGGTAGAAACATGATAGAAGATTTGAATAGAGAAAGCAGCAATGTACCACTGAAAATTAATATGAGAAAAACAAGAAAATGTTCAATGAAAATGCAGAAACAATAAATAACGGTTTTAAATGAATCTTTGGAGAATTTAAGTGAATATACATACTTAATACTGACAGTAAAGGTTTTTGCAGGACATACAAGCAAAATTACAAGAAAGATAATCCTATGATGGAGAGCTTTTGGTGAACAAAATGAGGCTATGAAAAGTAAAATATCGCTTTCTCCAAAAAAAAGTATTTAATGAGATGGTCCAATCAGTATCATCATATGCATCAGAAACTTAGAACCAAACTAAAGCCTTAAAACATAAGCTGCTTACAACTCAAAGAGTTATGAAAAGAATAAAGATAGGAATAACACTAGTATTGATAAAAACGCTGGAGTAATATTTATGCATACAATACTAATGATAAAATGTAGAAATTCCAGTTTAAGACTGCATGGATGATTACCTATCAATATTGGTAATGAAGGGAATTTGTTTCTGGTGACAGATAAATTTATAAAGAATATATATATATATATATATATATATATATATATATATATATATTCAAATAAGCCATATACATTTTTGATATATTAATGTCTGGATTCTCTTAACGACCTCGGGATCAGAGCCCCAGGCGAAATCACACAAAGACAAGAGCTTGTGACCGGCCGGGAATCGAACCCTGGTCGGCCAGCTTGTATAGACAGTGACTAAACCACTTGGCTACGAATACATTTATCATACATATATATATATATATATATATATATATATATATATATATATATATATATATATATATATATATATATATATATATATATATATATATATATATATATATATATATATATATATATATATATATATATATATATATATATATATATATATATATATATATATATATATATATATATATATATATATATATATATATATATATATATATATATATATATATATAATATATATATATGATTCAGTTTCATGGCGTGTCATTTATCGATTGTAAAGAAATTTCGCACCATGCTTCGATCTCCAGCATGGAACATGGTTTCTTGCAAAAGTATTTCACTGTTTTTTTTTTTTTATTACGACTGGAGAGAGATGAAACCCATTTCCACTGGAACATTGTGTATTTCTTCTCTCTCTAAGAAAAAATAATTGAGCTGTCGCTCATAGTTGTTTGGTGGATTTAAAATTCATATAGTCATTTTCTTAGGAATGACGTGCAGTAGACTTCTCAAACAATAAAGCTCACTTCTTTGAAAGCAGTTATCTTATACAAATTAATTCTGATATAAATGCCCTTGGGATGATAAATTCAATGAAACCAAAGTAGTGGTGGTATGTAATCATTTGGTTGAGTGATGGTTCAGGCTGTTTAGTGGTGAACTGTGAATAGACGATTAATCTGCTTTGACTCAGTCCCCCTTAACACAACTGCCTAAGGAAGTCAATGTAGAAGAACATATATATTTCCATAAATATGGTATTAGCTCAATTTCTAAATGAAATCAATACTCAAAAGAATGTGCAGGTATCATATACAAAAAGTAGGATTAAAAATAGCTAAAATTTCCATATCTTAAATCAATTAAACACAGTAAATTAATGAAACTAAACTTTGATCTTGTTCCTCTACCCACTTTGGTGCCGAATGAAGTAATCCCTTCAATATGATGACAGATCCGGCGATGATGTGATAAGCTCCTTGACATTCAAATTGCACAAGACATCGCCCTCTTATGAAATGAGGAGGAGGCTTCAGAACAATTCCTCCTAATCCAACATAATAATATATGAACACCATGGAAGGTGCTTATGCTTACCCAATGCTCTGCAGACTCCGTGATGCAGCGGCATAAAGTATATTCAACAATTATATAGTTCCTGTTTGTATGTTCACGTTTATATGTATTCGTCGGTGTATGTTTTTTTCACTCTTGTTACAATGACCAATTCATTTCAATATATAGAATTGTGTACACATATAAAACATAAATGACCATACATGTGTTTTCAAAACATAACTTTATCATCGTTTTGACTCACACGATTGAATCATATACGTTTTCTATTAAGTTAGATTTTGATAAAAAAGCACAGATACACACACACACACACACACATATATATATATATATATATATATATATATATATATATATATATATATATATATATATATATATATATATATATATATATATATATATATATATATATATCTTTATATATATATATATATATATATATATATATATATATATATATATATATATATATATATATATATATATATATATATATATATATAGGTGTGCGTTCGTGTGTTTGTGCGTTTTCTTGTATTCTTATGCGTACATTCATGTATTAAGGTTTTCTGCATGTATGCATGTGAATATTATTGTGTTTGGCTATAATAATTTTGTTGCCGGTGGTTTCATACATTTGCCATTCAAATATAATTTGATTACATAGTAGAATTGATATAAACCTATGATATGTAATCTAGTAAAAACTATGTACAGCATGTAAACTTTTATTGCAGTTAATTTTCCTTGATATAAGCAAAATCCTTTGAACCTTTATTGGCATGATAAGTTAAACACTAATTTGGTGTTTAATCAACTGTATGAGGTTGCAATACTAGTGGAGTGGTTCCCATGCCGAGAGTACAAAGTTCAATTCTACGAAGGAAAATGACACCAAATTAGCAATAAGAGGCTCTTTTAGCACTTGTTGGAGAACTGGCAATGTTTATCCATTATGTAAACGCGTTTGTGGTAGCGCAAGTCCAGCTGATTATCGCCTAATTCCCATAGCTCCCACGCAGTATTATCTAAAGTTTATGAACGTCTTTTGGCCAAATGTCTTAATAGGTTTGCTGAAGTTAATTATCTTTTTCCTAGTTCGCAAATTGGCTTTAGTGAAGGCCTTCTTAAAATTTCCATTGCTGTACAGAAATCATTTGATTTTGGTCAGGAATTTCGTATGATTGTCTGGATTTAGTCTTGCCTTTTACCAAGTTAATCATGATGGCTTGTTTTCAAACTAAAATGCTTGGGAGTGGGTGATTTTTTCGTAGTATCATTATTGAAATTTTAAGAAATAAATCGCAAAGTGAATATAGGAATGCGATATCTGGTGTTCCTCAGGATATTGTTCTTGCTCCTTTACTTTCATTACTATTGTATATACACATGAAATGTGGTTTTACCTAGAAAACAAGCTAGTTGCATATGCAGATGATGGTACTCTCTTTGTATCAATTCCATCTCCCGAATGTAGATCTGGTCTTGCTGAATCACTTAATAGAGATTAAGCTAAACTTGGTGCATGGTGCAAATTATGGGGCATGAAGCTGAATCCTAACATAACCTAAAGTATTATTGTAAGTAGATCGAGGACAGTGGTTCCTCAACATCCGGATCTCAGCATTGATACTATTGTTTTTAAATGTGAAAATTCTAGGCATGACTCTTGACAGCAAATATATTTTGAGAAATGCATGAGTTCTGTCTCTTCTTCAATTACACAAGAAAGTGGCTTATTGAGAAAGTTTTGTAAGATATCGATCAATCTATTTAAAAGAAGTGTTTTAATGCTTTCTTTCTACCTTGTCTGGTCTTCAGCGGTTGATTCTCATCTTGATTGTTTTCGCACAGGAACTTACGATGTAGTAGATTTTCTATTCTTGATCTAGATAATAATCTTTGGCACCGTCGTTCAATTAGTTCATTATGTATGTTGCATAAGATTTGTCATAATTCTGACCATCCTATGCAGTCAGATCTTCCCAGCCAATACCAACCAGTTCGTAATACTACGTATGCAGTTAATTCTAATAGCCAGGCCTTCTCCATTATTAGGCCTAATACTTGACGTTTTATTCCAGCTGTGACCAAGCTGTGGAATGATCTTCCTAATCGGGTAATTGAATCGGTAGAACTTCAAACGTTCAAACTTGAAGTAAATGTTCTTATGTTGAAAAGTCTGACATGTCTCTTTTTATCATTTATATATTTTAGATCCGTATTAATGTTGTTATGTTCTTATGATATATATTTTTTTTTCAATTGTTCCCCACTTTTCATATAGCTTATTGATTTCCAGTTTTTCCTTCCCTCACTATATAAAACACACATATATAATAACTTTAATAATAATGATTATACACACACACACACACACACACACACACACACACACATATATATATATATATATATATATATATATATATATATATATATATATATATATATATATATATATATATATATATGCTTGTATAAATGAACCTAGCAACATACAACGTCAGGACTCTGTCTTAGAAGAAAAACCATAAGAAAAGAATTGGGATATAGTAGGATTAAGTCAAATTAGAACAAGGGAATCTTATATGTAGTTAAAAGGGAGCCATATATTTTGCATCAAAGTATATAAATGGAACACAGAAAACGGAGTAGGTTTTCTTATTAATAAAAATCTTGTAGGTAACAAGAAATAATATTTTAGTAAAAGTGACAGAATTGCAGGATTATTATCAAACTGAATAATTATAAATTGAAAATCTTTCAAACGTATTCATCAACAACATCCCTTACAGAGGAAGAAATAGGAACTATTTATAAAGATATGGAAATATATATGAAAGAACATAAAAATCAACTTACATTTATTCAGCGCTAAAGGAGAAAAAAAAGAGTAGAGGAGAATCAGCAATAAGTAATTTTGGAGTAGGCTCAAGAAATGACAAAGACATGCCTGTAGAATTTTTTGGAACAATTATAGAAAATGGACATATAGACACCCAATTGGGGAAAGGAAAATTTAAATAGATTTTATTCTCAGCCCCCCCCCCCCAAAAAAAAAGGTTAATTTAGAATGGTGAAAAGCAAAATTAGATGATATTAAAGAAAAGAGAGAGAAAAGTTATTATTATGAAGGGAAATAAACACTCCTTTATTAATTGGTGAGCCTCATGAGAGCAATGCCAAATAGTTACTCCCAGCTACATGATAGAATGGTAGCAAGTAAAGAGGATATGAACAGTAATTTAACTAAATTTGTATTGGAATTAGCGGAGGAGATTGGTGGAAAAGTTTCCGAGCGAGATTAAGGAAAGCAATCAGAAAGACAAAAAATCTAATTACGAGAAAATTGGAAATTAAGGTAAAATCCCAGAAAGATAAAAGAGAATTTGTAGGACTATCCAAACCAACAAACAAACTAAGAACCGAAGAGATTCGTAAACACAATCAGACCAAAATTGAGAAAACAGTAATGAACTAAAAAAAACACCCTCTGAATCGTCTTTTTTTTAAAGGACATGGAAATATTATCAATAATACAGATGGAGTGATAAAAATTATAGCGGATTTTTATATAATGCCATAAAATAGTGATATAAGAAATAACTTCGTCAATAGAAGTTATGAAACACATGAGCTCTTTACAAATTTCATAAAAACCTTTCAAATTACCGGTCGATAAATTTGCCTTAACAAATTGAAGATTTGCCGATGACCCAGTTCTGGCTAGTGAATCACAGTAAAAATTGCATAAGCTGATAGATTTGAAAATTGAAAGCAGAAACGTAGGACTGAAATAAATATGAGTTAAACTAAGATAATGTTCAATGACAGACAATAAATAAGGGTTATAAAGGAACCTCTGGATATTGGTAATGAATGTAGGTACTTACGGCAGACAGGAAGTGTTTCCTAGGACATGTGACCGAAATTAAAAGAATGATAAGCCTTACGAAACTTTTTCTAAACTCTTGGAACCTAAGATAGTTACATATTATGAGTCATGAAGAGAATAAGTAGGGTGTACCAACCGTATGTCACACAATTGTACATAATTCCTTTTGTATATATTATGCTTGTATCTGCGCTCTTCCCTCGCACTAAAAAGAACCTGAATGATCATGTCTCCGTTTTGCTCTGTAACATTGTCTGTCTCTCGAACAGGTCATGTCCTGTTGCCTTGAGGTTTTGTATATAAAGAAGCGTGTTCCTTAATAAACAACTCAGTCGTTTCCAATCTGCCTTTGAGTTCACACCCTTACTCGGCGCCGTCACATTGGTGACCCCGGAAGTCGACTCGCTCCCACTGCCTTCCACCCCCACCTCCCTCGCCCCTCCATCGTTGGTACTATGACGGAGGCAGACTCTACTCCGGCGGTTGGCACTGCAGCCGCCCCATTGAAACTTTCACCGTTCGCCCACGGAGAAGCGTGTGCTTGGTTTCAACGCGCTGAAGTCCACTTTCGTATCAGGCGCGTGACTCGCTCAACCACCAAAGCGGATTATGTTCTCGCGGCGATACCCGAGGACACCTTCCCAGATATATCCGACTGGCTCTGTGAACAAGGAGACACCCCAATAGCGTATGACGCCCTCAAATCATACCTTCTGCAGCAGTACTCGCCGTCGCCAGCCGCCCGTATAGCAAAGCTTTTTCAGCTCTCGCAACAACCGTTGGGGGACCAAAGGGCTTCGCTTGCCCTCAGGGAAATGATCAGTATCGCTCGCCTTCAACCTGCCGCACACGGCTCTCCTCGTGAGGTGAACCTACTCCGTGCCCTTTGGATACACCGTTTACCTGAACCCGTGCGCGCTGCCATACCCGATGTCGATAATTCACCCATAAAGGACTTGATGACCAAAGCCGACGCCCTTATGGACAGCCACTTCAAGACCTCCATCAACGCCTCCACCCCTGACGACGAGGATGCCTATTCAACGACAACCGAAGCTGACATGAATGCCGTAGGACATACACGCCTACCCCGTGACGTGCCGAAGCGGCGACAAAGCCACCCACTACCCACCAATTGCTCGCGCCCCAACGAACGACTTTTACAACCACTTACTACCTCCCATCCGCCGCAGTTTTGCTACTACCACTTCAGATTCAGGGCAACCGCGAAGAAATGTGCCAAAGATTGTCAGTGGCCAAAAAACGTGTAAGTAGGCCATCGCTTGTGGCGGTGGCTTCCCATGTTTCTAATCTTTTCTTTTTACAGGATGCAGGACCGGGCGTACGATTTTTGGTAGACACGGGTGCTTGTCGTTTTCTTTTGCCAAGGAAACTCTTTAAGGCACAACGTAGTCTGTCTACATCTGCCGACGTCCGCTTGGTAGCTGCCAACGGATCTGCGATACCCACCTACGGTTACGAGAACCTCACATTATCGTTCGGAAACGGTAAATTCAATTGGAAGTTTCTCGTTGCTGACGTCACAATGCCAATCCTCAGTGCGGATTTCCTCTCTCATTTCCACCTTCTGGTCGATGTCGCCCACCGACGATTGGTCAACGCAGACTCGTACTTGTCGACACCTCTTCAACCCGCCCCCTCTAACCTGGCTCTCCACATCAGCGCACCCACGGATGCCTACGCCCACCTCCTCACGTCGTACCCGGAAGTTTTCCGTCCAGAACTTCGCCAAACGCCCACGGTTCCTGCCAAGCACGGTATTTATCACCATATCAAGACGACGGGACCCACAGTCTTCGCAAAGTTCAGACGTCTGGCACCGGAACGATTGGCAGCCGCCAAACAGACGTTCGCTGAAATGGAGAAAATGGGCCTTTGCCAAAAGGCCTCCAGCCCATGGTCGTCACCCTTACACATCGTTCTGAAGAAAGACGGCTCCCTCCGTCCGTGCAGGGATTACAGGCGCCTGAACATGCAAACAGAACCGGATCACTGGCCCCTCCCAAACATTGCCGATGTAACCTCCTACCTGCACAAAGTGGAGGTTTTCTCTACGCTCGACCTCCTGAAGGGGTATTATCAGGTGCCTATGAACCCAGAAGACATCCCCAAGACCGCCATCACCACTCCGTTTGGCACATACACCTTCAATTACTCCTGTTTTGGCCTTCGTAATGCTGGGGAAACGTTTCAACGTCTCATGGATGGCATCTTAGGGGACCTCCCTTTCTGTGTATGTTATGTGGACGACATACTTGTGTTCTCCTCCTCAAAAGAGGAACACCTCCGTCACCTGCGCATCGTGCTCGACCGCCTGCAACAAAACGGCCTTGTAGTCCGGTACGACAAGTGTACCTTTGGCGCCAACGAAGTGTCGTTTTTAGGGCACCGTATCACTCCTGAAGGAGTCCATCCCCTCCCTGAGAAGGTAGCAGCCGTTCAGAATTTCCCCACGCCCTCGACCGTCAAAGCTCTGCAGGAATTCTTGGGCATGATCAACTATTATCACCGTTTTTTGCCAGCCATTGCCGCCACTCTTGCTCCCCTCTACGCCTCCCTCAAGGGCAAGCCAAAGGACCTGAAGTGGGGTCCCCTTCAAGAAGCAGCCTTCTGCAATGCAAAGAAAGCCCTATCAACTGCTGCGGCTCTCACTTTTCCTATCCCACACGCCCCTCTCCTTCTCTCCACCGATGCCAGCGAAGTCGCTATTGGTGCAGTACTCGAGCAAGTGGTCAAAGGCTCCCCCCCCCCCCCCCATTGGCCTTCTTCAGCAGAAAACTGTCCAAGGCAGAATCGGGTTATTCTACCTTCGATCGAGAATTGCTGGCGGTGTACTTGGCTGTCCGTCACTTTCGCCATTTCTTAGAGGGTACGCCCTTCGTCATTCGCACAGACCACATGCCTCTGGTGCACGCCTTCACTCGACAGTCTGACGCCTGGTCCGCCCGTCAACGCCGACATCTCTCCGCCGTGGCTGAATACAATTGCACCCTCCAATACGTCCCTGAGAAAATGAATCCCGTTGCCGATGCCCTGTCAAGAAACACGTTGGCTGCCG
>NC_090741.1:16068440-16073440 GCF_036898095.1 Palaemon carinicauda
ATAATAATAATAATAATAATAATAATAATAATAATAATAATAATAATAATATAGGTTTTGACGTTGTTAATTTTTTCAGAATGATTTATTGTTAATTTGTTCTTATCATTTATTTATATCCTTATTTCCTTTTCTGACTGGGCCATTTTTCCTTATTGGAGCACTTGTGCTTATAGCATCTTGTTTTTTCAACTAAGGTTGTAGCTTGGCTAGTAATATATATATATATATATATATATATATATATATATATATATATATATATATATATATATATATACATATATATATATATATATATATATATATACATATATATATATATATATATATATATATATTATATATACAAATACTGTATATGTATATATTTTTATATATACATATATGTATGTGTATGAGTGTGCATATATATATATATATATATATATATATATATATATATATATATATATAAACATGTATTTATATATATATATATATATATATATATATATATATATATATATATATATATATGTGTGTGTGTGTGTGTATATATACACACATATATATATATATATATATATATATATATATATATATATGTGTGTGTGTGTGTGTGTGTGTGTATATATACTGTATGTGCATATATATATATATATACATATATATATATATATATATATATATATATATATATATATATATGTATATATATATATATATATATATATATATATATATATATGTGTGTGTGTGTGTGTGTGTGTGTATGTATATATGCCTGTGTGTGTGTGTGTGTCTGTATATAAATGTGCCTCTGAAGGTTAATAAACCCAAGAGGAATTTTAAAGTATTTTTCCTTTAACTGATCAAAAGTTTCTGTTTTTCATTTTCCCTAAATATGCCTAAACAATCAAACGAAAGATCTTTTACACCGTTACAGTTTAGTTTAAATTGTTAAATTGAGTAATGCTCTGGCTAGAAAAATTTAGATAAATAAACCTGTAACTAAAAAGAGGTGAGATACCTAATTACCTTTTGAATTGATTTTTTTCTTTATTGGAAACTGATCGCATAACCAGTTAAAGTTTCATGACCCTTAAGAGATATGTATGAAAACTAAGAAAAATTGAATTATACGAGTTTAATGAAACATAAAAGAGTTCCTTATTTAATCTCATATGTAACCATGTAAATAGCTTTATCTTATTCTAAGTAAAAGAAATATTGTTATACTGTACATATAGGACTATCTATCACGTCATCCATCGTCTTTGATTTCGCTCATCAATATTCAGTTTTGACAGAACCATACAATGAAATTTTATTATTTGCTAACTAGAAATTCTTTGTCGCCGCTAATTAAAACTTGTAAAGAGTGATTAGAGGAAGAAAGGTATATGAACTCTTGGTGTAATATATTTGAAGCTTATTTGTTTCGTCGTTTTTAGAAAATAGGGAAAATAAGAAATTACTGTATATATTATTAGTCTGATTTTCAGAAGTGAAACTTAATCTTATCTCTAAAATGAATAGTACTCAAAAATTGTTCTCGACCAAATATCTTTCTAATAATTTGAAAATCCATTTGTATCTGATAAAATATGCCATCTTTTAGAGCTCGTATGGCCGTGGATATTCATAAGACAAGAAAGAATGGAATACGGATAATTTTAATCCATATTTTTTTGATGAGCCCTTATGATAACAAAAGGATATAGGGAGCTCTATTTCATACTATCATTTCTCTCCCAAGAATATATGGAGCTTTATTTCATAGTAAGACGTATCTCTCTCTCTCTCTCTCTCTCTCTCTCTCTCTCTCTCTCTCTCTCTCTCTCTCTCACACACACACACACACACACACACAATGACACGCATACGCACACAAACATATGAGCTAATAGGTTCCAGTTTCCAAGCAAATAAATGTCCCTGAGATTGGATATTTTGGAAATCATTCCATATCTTAACGTATTCATATCTAAATTATATCAGTTAACCACTATAACAAAGTTTCATTATAAAACGAGAGTACAGGATTCTGTACATTGTAATATTGTAATAGTAAACATCATAAAAACATAATATAAAATAAAATAGTAATCAGAAAGTAGGAAATTATGACCATATCCTATCAAAAATAGGACTTGAGTTTTGAAAAAATAGTTTAATCAAATTAATACTTTTTCTATTATTATCATCATCTTCATCATCATAATTTATGGCTATTTTCTATGAATGTACATAAGTATTTATTTGTGGGAAAAAAGTATAAGTAAGAATGAAATATTCCAAACTAAAACTTCTCTCTCTCTCTCTATCTCTCTCTCTCTCTCTCTCTCTCTCTCTCTCTCTCTCTCTCTCTCTCTCTCTCTCTCTCTCTTCCCGGTCTTTGCCCTACAACTACGTCTACCAGTGTATTCTTTTTCTCTTCCTACTCCTCACTTTAATCTGAAAAAGAATAAAGAGTTTTCTTTTTACTATTCGTAAGACATTATGAACTGTATATAGTTAGTTGGTGTTGTAATTGTGGAAATTCTCGTTACGTATCGTCAGAGCAGGAAGAAAAAGAGCTGACAAAGCCATTAAAAAAAAGCTAAGCCAAAATATAGGGGAAAAAATAACAAGAAAAAACTGGATAAAAACTAAAAAAACATATTGCTTAATACAGGTAAATACTCAACTTGGAAATCGATGTCTTTACAGCACTGTATATACAAAGAACTACATCAATAACCCACTTTTGATGTGATAACCTCCCATTCCCAACCCCGACCTCCGCCCAAGATATGATGCTGGCCAGCACATCCCTAAAAGCAATGCTGCCTTCATTCCAGACATCATCAGCACAAAGTCGCAGATTCCCTTTGATCATGAAAACATCCACAGATTACATCGACTGACAGTGTCAGTTGTTTCCCTATAATTGGAGCTATTAAAGACCTGGCAGAAGTAATAGAAGTTTTGGCCACAAGTTTAGATCTTTTGTGCTATAAACCAGCACCCACATAAACACACTTATATATATATATATATATATATATATATATATATATATATATATATATATATATATATATATATATATATATATATATATATATATATATATATAAGAACACACAATAACCCAAAAATCCTGGTTTTTGTTGATGCATAATATATCCAGTAATACTCCTGTAAAACATTTATTCAATTTATTTTCCATTTTATGTATAATTTGACTATATGTATTTATCTGTATTTTGTTTATCGCTCATCTCCCAGTAATGCTCTCTCTCCCTCTCTCTCACTCTTTCTCTTTCTCGAGAGAGAGAGAGAGAGAGAGAGAGAGAGAGAGAGAGAGAGAGAGAGAGAGAGAGAGAGAGAGAGAGAGAGAGAGAGAGCTTTTGTTATAAGAATTTCCGAAAATTTTTCATAAAACATATAAAAGTT
The DNA here is from genome assembly GCF_036898095.1 of Palaemon carinicauda. Taxonomy (NCBI): domain Eukaryota; kingdom Metazoa; phylum Arthropoda; class Malacostraca; order Decapoda; family Palaemonidae; genus Palaemon; species Palaemon carinicauda. The sequence goes on from NC_090741.1 coordinate 16,071,864, forward strand.
TTACAACTGTTAAATATATCCATCATTTCTCATTATTTTTTTTTCCAAAGTCCTGCGATTAAATATACATTTTTCATGATAAAACGTTGAAATTGAATACGCGTTTTCCAAAGAATAAAAAAGAATGAAAATATAAAAGCTCAATGTAGGGGTAACAAAAACATGGTGAACAGCAGGCTACATTGAAAAAAAAAAATTAAAAATTTAAGGAATGGAATATGGAATATTGCTAAAATAACGAAAGGAAAATAAATGACAGAGAGAGAGAGAGAGAGAGAGAGAGAGAGAGAGAGAGAGAGAGAGAGAGAGAGAGGAGAGAGAGAGAGAGAGAGAGAGAGAGTATACTTAGTATAACTCATTGATAATAGTTGTTCTGTGAAATCCTCAGTAGCTTATGAAATGAATATAAGTTGAGAGAGAGAGAGAGAGAGAGAGAGAGAGAGAGAGAGAGAGAGAGAGAGAGAGAGAGAGAGAGAGAGGGAGAGAGAATTTTAAACTATTAAAAATTTAGTTTACCTAAAGGGATTAGTAAAAAAAAAACAGAATTTTTCGGTTCCATTACCTAAAAGGATTCCTATCAATCGGCGAATTGTTCCCCCAATTGCTCTAAATCTCAGGACTGTCACTATAGAGCGTGAAGGGAAATGTTTTTCACAGTTTAGGTTCTCCTTATTTGGTCCACAATATATTACATCAGTTGGTATCCTACTTAGAATAACAGATTTTAGAGCTATCTGCATTAAGCATGTTACAATTAAGTTACCTTATAAAGGAATATAGAAAAAATAAGTGAAACATTATAATTGCATTTAGAATTCCAAATCTAATGTCCGATTCCTAATTGGACGAGAAACCTTCCTTGGTGGAGGCAGTACCATTATACTTTTATCGCCACCTCGTCCAAAGAAGATAGATGCATAATAATCCATACAATTTATAGTGTTTTGAGGACAAAAATGGTACAGAAGAAATCTTTGCTGATTCTTTTACGGTCCAGCATTACAGATGAAATATTAAAATTCACAATCCGAGAAAATGTGGGAAAGTAAGAAAATTCACTTTTTCGATTTCACTCATTCCTGGCCATAGTCAGGCTGGGATGGATGAATAACATTTCTAGAGTCGGTAACACGCAGATCACCAAAACGACCTTTCAGCTTGAAAACGGGCTGTCTTTTTTGTGAAACTAACGTTTCTGACTATGGAAGGAAAAGAGGGACTGAAGTTTACTCGCTTGTGACCAAAGGTGAACAACAAAGTGTTTTAGATGAATGCCATCATAGAGATGATGCGTAGGCTAAACGTGAGTGTGCTAGACTAATGCATGTGCATGACCTTCCAGCTGCTGATGCCATTTTCCATCATCAATGCAGTGTAGCATTTCGTCAGGGGAAGGCTGTTCCTCAGGAGTTTGCTTCTCCAGCAGATACAGCAGATAAGAAACATAAAGTAGGACGTCCTTAAAAATCTATTCGCACTGGTCGTCCATCACTGGATAAGCAGACAGAAGCATTCCTGAAAGTCACCCACTATCTCGTGGAGAATGATGATGAATTAACCACAGTAAATGACTTGAT
>NC_090741.1:16075940-16080940 GCF_036898095.1 Palaemon carinicauda
CAAATTTTGGAGAACCAACTACAAAATTTGAATTCGTAAATTGGAAAAGAATTGCGATCAAAATTGCCGCTGAGCCCATCATTTTTTAGCCACCTTTATCTACTCCAAAAGTCTCCATCAAATTAAAACCTTTCCCTTTTAATAAATCTTAGCCAAGATCAATTCACAAATGCCATACTTTTCGTCGTACAACTTTAAATATTCCTGCTATGCCAAATATCAACAACATCTTGAGGAGTTTCTTGTTCATATGCTGTAGCCTAAGATTAGTTAATAATGACATCAGTCATCTGAAACTCGTCTTTAACCATTAATTACAGTATAAGTGGATGGGAGAGGAAGAGGCAGTTCTCGATGATCATAAAATTATTAGCTTTTGAAGAAAACATTTCTTTCCGGTTTGCCTATAAAATGGAGAATAAGTAAAATTTAATTTGTCTTGTATGAATTACTAGTCTGTGTTTCAGCATTTTACTGCTCGTCACTGAATAACAACCTCAGCACATACATAGACAGAGATGAATGCTATATCTCGCTGGAAATAAGAAATTGCCTAAATGTAGTGTATATGTAGTATGCTACACTGAAAATATGATATATTCGAGTGGATTTTAATGCTTAAATATATACCGGTGTAGATAGAGATGATTTGCGAATGCTCTTCGCACTTCCTAAGAGAGATTAGTTCACCAAACTTTCAACTGGGCTCTACAAGGCACTAGAAGAGTTGGAGGACTTAGGCATACAGGGCTGAGGACTGAGAAGTGTGAATTAAGAGGTGATGAATGGAGCAGTATTGATTTAAAAACTCAAGATAGAGACGAAATGTAACTGAAGGCCTTTGCGTCAATAGGTGTAGGTGGAGATGATGATGACGAGGGTGATAACTTTTCACTTGAACGTTAAAAGTGATTGCTGGATGAATGACGTGTGGTCAAAGCAGTTTCTTATACGTTTGATCCTTGACAAATACCACTGTATGAACGTAGACCTTGTGAAAACAAATATTTTTCTCAATATTGCTACTTGTCTATCCAGTTCATTACATCTCAGGTTTATTGTTCTCTATATTGATCTCTGAAAATACTTCTACTTTCATTTTATGTTTGGTCTCCTATCTGTATTATAATTAATTTTTTTGGTGAAAAACATCATTAATGAAATTTACATAATATTGTGAATACCAGATATGGATAAAAAAGAAAACATCTGTTTTCTGGTCCACCTTTGGGTTTACGAATTGGGAAACATTTTGTCACAACAATCTTTGGAGGATTCTAAGTTTTTAAATCAATTGATATAAAATATAAAATATGTATGTGTATATATATGTATGTGTGTGTATATATGTATATATGTATATGTATGTGTATATGTATGTATTTGTATATGTATGTATGTGTATGTTTTGCTTATGTATATATATAGATAAGGTTACCATGTTTTCATATAAATAAACTGTACTGAAAGTCAAAAAACAAGAATTTACCCACCACCAGAAATTACCCTTTTTGGCAGGTGTCTAATGAGCTTGGGCTCCGCCCACTTAACACCTGACCCAAGCCCAGGTAGCTGGTAAGGGAGTGTCATTGTTCTCTAAATCTGTATATGTATGTTCGTACATTTACTTTCCCTATAAAATGTAAAGAAACCTCTCTCAATAAATCAGTCCTCTGAAGAAGTATCACGAAACTAGTCAGGACTTAAGGGTATATTTTTTATTTTCATTTTCCCTGTGGTTCATCTGCATCTGAGCATCACGTTTCCTGTGATTTTTACGCATATATATATCTATATATATATATATATATATATATATATATATATATATATATATATATATATATATATATATATATACATATACGCACACACACACACACACACATATATATATATATATATATATATATATATATATATATATATATATATATATATATATATATATGCGTGTGTTTGTGTGTGAGTGTGTGTGTGTTAAACATGTACATATACACACAAACACACACAGATATATTCATATATATATATATATATATATATATATATATATATATATATATATATATATATATGTATATGTATACGTATATGTGTATATATACACATGTATTATATATATATATATATATATATATATATATATACGTGTTTTATATATATATATATATATATATATATATATATATATATATATATATATATATGTATATGTGTATATATACACATGTTTTATATATATATATATATATATATATATATATATATATATATATATATATAGATATATATATACGTGTTTTATATATATATATATATATATATATATATATATATATATATATATATATATATCCTCCTGACGCAAAGAGCATCATTTAGATTTCGCCAGTTGTCTCCTCTTGAGCTTTTAATTCAATACTTCTCCATTCATCATCTCCTTGTTCACGCTTCATAGTCCTCAGCTATGTAGGCCTGGGTCTTCAATCTCTTCTAGTGCCTTGTGGAGCCCATTTGAAGGTTGGCGAACTAATCTTTCTTGAGGAGTGTGAAGAGCATGTCCAAACCATCTCCATCTACCCGTCATCATGATCTCATCCACAAATGGCACTAGAGTAAACTCTCTTAAAATTTCAGTTGTAATCCTGTCGTGCCATTCAACTCCCAATATCCTTCCGAGGGCTTTCTTATTGTCACACCACGACTCATGTCCGTAGAGTAACACTGATCTCACTAAACTGATATATAGATTGATTTTTATATGTAATTTCAGGCGATTTTATTTCCAAATTTTACTGAACCTAACCACTGTTTGATTTATTTTTTCCAATATTTCGATAAACTCTAATCTTATAGACTAGTTTTATTGACGAAATAGTAGTAATTTCAATGCCTCGGGAAATAGTCAATAACTATATCCATTTAATATGAAACTTAAAAGAAAAATAAAAAAAAAACTGTGCATACAAATACATTATAATATAGTTAACATATATTATGTCCTGAGAGTTATGGGAAAGATGTGTAAAAGTAAATTTAAATACATTTAATACTTAAAACTTTTTTGATATTGAGGATATAATGCTCTTTATGTGTATAAATATGAAACAGCTAAAACAGCTAATAAATAAATTATCGCTACTGTTGATGATTACATTGTTATTATTATCATCCTCCTTATCCTCACTATAAATGTTAATGATGACAGGCCCCACAATGTTCTGTAGTCTAGCCCATGGTCACACGAACTGCAGTATTGACATCTTTTATGAAATACGTGGAATAATGCCGAGAGTTTCAAGGTTCATTGTCAGGGTAGCGCCTTTGAAGCGTTGCTTGTTAACAAACATGCAGTGATTGAACAAACGAATGAAACCGACCATAAAATTGTCTAGGATGGGCGGTGTTAATGATGCTGTTGGTGTGGAATACAGGTGGGCTTGGTAACGCTGTTGATCATACTCCTCTCCGCCGTCGTTATGCTCATGATGTGTCCAGCACTGTCAAATGAACTAGATGGAGGAGGTTGTGTTTAAATTTATATGATATTTTATCATTTCTTTTTGTAAATAGATATATTTTGGGATCCTTTCACACTGAAACATTTGGCAATTGCTTTGAATCTATAAAATAAATTTCATAAAGACATTTATAATACGTTCAGTGCGAAATTATGTACATTTGGTACATCAAGCTATGTTAACCATAAAGGATAATGATTATTATTCAATGAATTCTGTTAAATTATCATTCACCAAATTGTGTAACAAAGTATCTGGTAGCGGAAGCTGTGCAGATACTGTAGATACTGGAGTGCGAGCATCACCCTCAATGTGCTCTACTATATATTTACATGTTCAAACATATCCTGCCTTTGATCTCTTTACTTCTGAAAAAAGGGACAAGCCTAAACACTAAACCAGTCACACAAAACATGCTCATCATTATTAGATAACATTGTTTACTATCATGATTTCCATGAATCTGACAGTGGCCATGTAACTGACATGGAATCTACATAATGGTTGGCGGAGCATCAGAAAGTTAACGTCTCTGAACCCATAACTGAAGTCATACCATAGAAAATTAGGTATCAATATGGAAATATTATGGAAACATATATTCTTTAAAAGCTTTGGTAAAAAGTTATTTTGGAAAAACATTGAAGGGTGGCTCTGAAACTTATACTAAAATATTAATTGTAAGTCTAAAATAGCATGCCTAAATATTGTATTTAAAAGTGACATTCCTTGATAATGTGGATAGAAGTCAGAAAATGCTTCACAGCAGAGAAAATAATGCAGCTACAAGACTACAAAGTGTTGTGACGACAGATGCCGTTTCTTGAAGAACTGGAAGCCGAACATAGATTGCCAGTTTAGATATTCTGAGGGGGAGAGTAAACCTCACATTCTATATGCTTCACTGTGCAAGCAAGACCAGTTTTGAAAACTCTACATGGCTCCTTCTCAAGAGTAAAATCGGAAATTTCATAAATAAAGAAGAAAAAGGACTTGATGGGCTGGATGGGACTACAGAAACTACTTCCATGTCAAGAAAATGCCGATTCAACATGACCCCACGTTGTCATAAGAAAATGTGTCACAGTAAAGGGATGTGAGTACTAGATCAAAGCAGCTTACAAATCTACATTTTCTGAAAGGTGAGTAACTCTCAAAATTTACTCTACTTCGGACTAGATTTAGAAAAGCAAATCAGACAATGGCTAGATTAAGTAAAATTGGGAGAACAAATCTCATGAGATTGCATATAAAAGTCAGGCTATACTGTATATCAGCTTAGTGAGATCGTTGTTACTGTATGGATATGAGTCCTGGTATGACAAGGAAACAATATCCAACAAATTTTGTAGGCTTGGGAACAAAGCTCTCAGAAGAATATTGGTGGTTAAATAGCAGGACAGGATTAGAAATAGAACAATAAGAGAGATTACTCGATTGCCATGTGGGGATGAGACATGGTGAGTGGTAGATGAA
>NC_090741.1:16085940-16088440 GCF_036898095.1 Palaemon carinicauda
TTTTGTTTGTTCCATTTATTATCTATTTGGTTTAATTATATTTACTTTGAGGATCTAACATAGTTTGTATTACAGTTATTATGGGGTCTGCTAATTATGTTCATGGTTGTTTCAGGGAATAATTTACTGAAGCTTAAGTTGAATAAAGCTTGGGTAGCAGCAGCCAAGTCTTGTAATGTTACAACAATTTATTCAACTTATACTATGGAGAAACTATTGAAGCCTGCCCGTTTGGATCTGGACTCTAGCCTCCCTTCTGCAGCAAAGGAATGGCGGCATTGGCGCAAGACGTTTTCCAACTTTATTCAAGAATGTGGTGAAAGGGCACCAAATAAATTAAGGACACTCGTGAACTATGTCGGTCATAATGTGTATGAATACATTGAGGAGTGTGTGGATTATGATACTGCCATTTCCACGTTGGAAAAGTTATATGTTAAGTCACCTAATGAAATATTCACTAGACATTTACTTGCTACTCGCCAACACAAGGTAGGAAAAATTTGAATGAGTTTCTGAGAGAATTGCGTAAACTAGGCAAGGATTGTAATTTAAAGTCAGTTAGTGCAGAACAATACAGAGAGGAGTTGATTAGGGATGCTTTTATAAATGGCCTGGCCTCACCTATGATTCGGCAACGTATTCTCAAAAATAAAACTCTAGACTTACAGGCAGCTTATGACCAGGCTTACTCTTTAGAGCTAGCCCAACATAATGCTAGTTTTTACAGTCACATGCTTCCTCATGTTGGGCATACTGCTGCTGTGGTTACATCGGATCATGCACTTATTACAGATGATCATGTGAAGAGTGGATCAACGTCTGAGAGCTGTGAGGTAACTGCTGGAACTCAAGTATTAGCGACTACTCTGTCCATGAAGAGAAAGTGCTTATTTTTTTGTGGAGGTCCCTATCATATTCGTGCACACTGTCCAGCTCGGTATTCCATTTACAATAAATGTGGCAAGAAGGGGCACTTTGCAAAAGCATGCCTGTCTAAATCTACATATGGAGGTAAATCTACAACAGCTACAGTATTTGATCCCTTACAATCATCTGTTCTTGCGGCTAATGCTGGTACCTCTTTTCCTCAGAGCTTCTATCGGGCAGCTACCTCAACAACAATTAAAGGACGGAAGTTGACAGCCCTTGACGACTCGTGCAGTGATGGCAGTTATATTGATGAAGATGTAGCGTGGGAATTAAAGCTACCAATACATTCCACTGATAAAGACGTCGCTTTAGCACAGAAATCTTTGCATACAAACTCTCTAGGTTATGTCAATGTAGACTTGACTCTTCATCTTAATGGAGAAACTTATCTATCCACGCATCTAGCAGTAATGAAGGATTTATGTTCAGGAGTATTACTTGGTCAGGACTTCCAAGAGCAGCATCAGAAAGTGACTATTGAATACAGTGGGCCGAACCCAGCGCTCAACTTATCTGGTGCTAACCCCTACTGTTCGTTGGCAGCCGCTGCTGTGGATGATCCTTCTATCTTCCAGCATTTCTTACCTAATTGTAAGTCTATTGTCACTAAATCAAGACATTACTGTATAGATGACAAAGAATTCAATGAAGAGGAGACTAGTCGTCTCTTGGCTGAGGGTGTTATTGAGGATAGCATATCACCATGGAGAGCTCAAGTTGTGGTGGTTAAGGATTCCTTTAATTGGCATAAGAAAAGGATGTGTGTTGATTATTCGCAAACTATAAATCTGTTCATAGAACTGGATGCTTATCCATTACCAAGGATTGACACCATGGTTAATGAACTCTCAACATATTGCGTATTTTCGACTTTTGACTTGAAAAGCGCTTACCACCAAGTCCCACTAAAGGAAGCAGACAAAAAGTATACAGCTTTTGAAGCCAACGGACGCCTGTACCAGTTCTGTAGAGTACCTTTCAGAGTTACCAATGGAGTTGCAGCCTTCCAACGAACTATGGATAAGTTGGTGAAAGAAAAAAATTACAAGGTGCTTTCCCATATTTGGACAATATCACTATTGCTGGATACACTCAAGAACAACATGATCAAAACGTGCAGCGCTTTCTTGAGGTCATCAACAAGAGGAACCTAACTCTCAATGCTACTAAAACTATTAAATCTGTGCGTACCATTAATATTCTTGGCTACTGTGTGGGGAATGGTGTAATAAAGCCTGACATGGAAAGACTCCGGCCTCTACAAGAACTACCACCTCCCACTAGTCAAGGATCTTTAAAGAGGGCAATGGGTATGTTTGCTTATTACGCTGAATGGATACAGAATTTTTCTGCTAAGATTCAACCACTGGCAAGAGTAAAGAAATTTCCTTTAGATGAAGAAGCTTTGCAGGCTTTCGAACTCCTCAAACAAAAACTTGAAGGAGCAACGCTACACTCTGTGGATGAAAATTTGCCTTTTGAGGTCGGATGTGATGCCTCGGAAGTAGCAGTCTCAGCAGTACTCAACCAGAATGACAGGCATGTAGCCTTCATGTCTAGGACTTTA
>NC_090741.1:16093440-16108440 GCF_036898095.1 Palaemon carinicauda
CCAATGGTCGTTGTTTAAAGGTCGCTCATGAATGGCCGAGGCAAGGGACAGTAATGTTGCCCTAAAGACTGACCATATATACAAATGATCAGCGCCCAAGACCCCTCTCCACCCAAGCTAGGACCAGGGAGGGCCAGGTAATGGCTGCTAATGACTCAGCAGATAGACCTATAGGCTCCCCCAGATCCCCAATCCTTAGCTCACAAGGATAGTGAGGTTGCAGCGACTAAAGACACCAACAAGTCTGAGTGGGACTCGAACCCCAGTCTTGTGTTCACCAGTCAGGGACGATACCACTTCGGCCACCAAGTATCTGTAATTATTAATGGGTTTTCCCTATTATTGACGATTTTTCAGGCTTTCGTCGTCCTGGATAAAAAAAGATTCCGTAGGTCACCCATCAAAATTAACATTAAATAGAAAATAAATAAACATAATCATGAAACGATTGAATAAAATCTGCATAATACACTACTTTTGAGAATCGAAAGGAATATCATCGATAGATACTAAACGCAGGATCACTCATCTACATATTCATGTGGTAATGAAATATAAACTTCCTTAACTATAGGTATGGGTTTTTGAATTATCAAACGATAGAGACGACAAAAAGAGTATTACTTGTAAATTTTGATTTATGTGATCTCATTCGGGTAATGAAAGTTGCCTAGCAATTCTTGCTTATTCTACTTTCATTATATATATATATATATATATATATATATATATATATATATATATATATATATATATGTATATATATATATATATATATATATATATATATATATATATATATATATATATATATATATATATATATATATATATATATATATATACTGTGGGACTGAAAAGGATTATGAGGAAAACAAAAATAACGTTCAAAGAAAATGCAGAGAGAGAACAAATAAGGGTTATGGAGAGAACTTCCAGAGATTGTTAATGAATATGCGTACTTGGGACTGACAGTAAATGTTTCCCAAGGACATAAGACCCAAATTAAAAGAAAGATAAGCATAAGATGGAGAGTTCTTTGGTAAGCAAAATTGTGGAATGAACAGTAAAAGGTTGTTTCTCTACAAAGAACACCATTTAATCAGATTATTCACCAGTATTAACTTAAGCCTAAGAAAAAAAATTGGATACTTACTAGAAAATAGTTACAACTCAAAGAGCTATGGAAATAATAATGATGGGTTAATGCTAAAAGACAGGAAAAAGGAGTAGCATGGGTACGAGAGGATACAAGACTACAGGATTTTCTAAAAACAAATAAGAATAAGAAATAGACGTGGAGAGGACATATCATGACAATAGCAGATAATAAATGGACATTAAGAATAATAGAATAGGTCCTTAGATATGTCAAACGAAGCAGGAGAAGGGCAACAAGACGTTGGATTTACAAGCTAAGAAAATTTGATGGTATAGACTGACAAAGAAAGACCATAAACAGACAGGAGTTGAAAGACATGCCTGAGGCCTTTGCCCTGTGGTGGACAACAACAGCTTATATATATATATATATATATATATATATATATATATATATATATATATATATATATATATATATATATATAGTGTGTGTATGTGTTTTCGTGTATATGTGGGTTTGTGTGTATGTAAGATGTAATTATGTTGTTCAAGTTTGTGAAGAAAAGATCTTCGTTACATTCATGAGCCAAATACCTTTACAATATAATTTTCGTGTATTACGATTATTAACTTATTAACTTCATTTAAAACAATCTTTTCTTTGTGGATTACTGCCACTTGTCTTTTTTCTGTTTCAGCACATCGCATCATGGTTCGATATTATAATTCATTAATCGTATTTGCAAAATTACAAACTTAAATATCAATCAAGTATTTGTGTACGTAAATACGTTAGAAACTAGAAAGTTAGTACAAGCTCGTATTCGTGCACCTATCAAAAAATGCATTGGTAGGAAACAAACAAGTACAAGCCTTTTCGTGACTTATGATGGAATCACGATAGTGCATTTATAAAGACCAGTAAGCAGTCATTTATCTTTCATTTTGTAAGGGAAATATGAACATTATGCAGTGTGAGATGCGTAGAAAATTATAATTGTTGTATTGAATTGTTTGTAATAATATAATATTTCTTTGTGTCGAGTGTTTTTTGAAGAGTAAAGTACATTCAATGGTTGTTTGACTCTAAGCAATCGTTAACAAGTTGTTAAAGATTGTCGTTGGCGAGTGCGGGTTGCGCATGCGTGGATCGCCAGTCGTCTTTGAGTGATTTGAGTCAGAATCGAGTTAGTACCGGATCAGTTGCTTGACTGTTACGGTCATATTTACTCTACGGTATCTCAGGGGGAAGGGAATTAACACCCACGAGAGGAGTTCATATTATTATGGATTAAGCTAAGTCAAGATTTTATAAGTGTTTTGTGATATTAGTGATATTGAAGGGCTTGCATGCACGTTAGATATTGTTACTAGCAGGCATTTGTAAAATAAGACTATACTTCGGGTTGCCGGATAGGAAATTTTACATTAAATAGTTTAAGGTTAGTAATAAATATGAATAATCTATTCTTTGTTAAATAATGATTTTATATGATCATAAGCTATGGTAAGTTGAACACAACGCAATTTCTCGATATATTGAATGAAAGAAACAGAAAAGAATCCTTGAAAATCTGTTGAGGAACCTGGTAATATGGAAACCAAATTGGGGTAAATTTAAGTTTTCATATTGATTGAATATTCTATATGTTTAGTATTTTGGAATCTTTTGAGTAAATATAAGCCTACATGTATTAAACTATGCGATATGCTGAAATACAAACGCATGTTAAAAAAAAAATGGGGTGTAGGAAGTCTTAATGAGTATAATTATATTTATTAAATTTTTTAGATATGCTAAAACGTGTTACCAAATTCATAGGGAGATCTTTGGGGAAAAATAAATTGAAAATTGTAAATCTGATTCATGCCTTCCATCAAATTGGTGATACCATGCTGGGGAAATACAAAAAAAAAAAAAAAAAAAAAAAAAAGAAGAAAAAAAAAATATCTGTGTATTCTGTTGAAAGAGAGAAGAAAAAGCTAACTGAGCTATGTATCAAACTGAATCTGAAATATGATGGTCGATACTATGGAATGCTACCAACGGAAATATAACACAATATGAAAGTAATAAAACTACATTTGTACTTTAATTCAACTTTATATTAGGGATCATAAGTGCCCTATGGAGAATCATGTCAAAGGTGTATTGGAGAGAGGAAGACTAATAGGCAACGAACTAAAAACTAACGTCATTTACAGACAACACAAGTATTCATAGGCCCGAAGGCGTCACATAACGGTGTCATTTGTGAGTTTACAATTGTTGTTTTTTATCGATAAGGTTGAACTTCACTTAAATTAGCTTCTTACATTCATCTAAGGGTTTTATTATCAAAGCAAACATTTGTATGTGCTGCGATTGCTGTACACGTGCATTGCATGGCTTCCCCACCCCTCACGGGGCATACATACATTTTATTATTATTATTATTATTATTATTATTATTATTACTACTACTACTTGCTAAGCTACAGCCCTAGCTGGAAAATCAGGTTGCTACAAGCCCAAGGGCTCCAACAGGGAAAATAAGCAAGTGATGAAAGATGTGTGATATATCTCCAAATGTCTATATACATTCATTTACTATTTATGTAATGGGTTGTTCGGAAATTATATTGTAATTGGTTTCAAATGTAAATAAACAAGCGAGAGTTTTGTAAATACTTTTTTTATATATGTATGTAACGGATATTGTTAGTCTCTGGTTAGCCGTCAGTTTGTATAGTAACCTCATAATAAAAAGACCTATCATTGTTCGTGTTTCTTTTCCAGCTCACAAGAAATTAAACATGGCGCAGTGAGTAGGATCTGTTCTTCTGGTGGAATGATCGTAGTCAGAAGTGATTCAGAATTTAAGATTTTATTGACTAGATGGAAGAGCAACTAGAACAATTGATGGAGCTGCTGGCGAAGCAAGTGGATATGGCTCAGAAGAGGGAAGAGCAACTAGAACAATAACGTTTAGCGATAATATTAAAAACTATGATGAGTGCTCAAAATGGAAATTTTAATGAAAAAGTTAATGAAGTGGAGGTGCTAAAATTATACAAAATGATGCAGAGTGACGGTATAAAATTCCTCATAGTGCCGCACCTGCACCTCACCAGTCATCGTCAGTGTCTTTGAAGGAGTTCGATACTTGGCGGCATAAATTTGAAGGTTATGCAATGCTGACTGGAATTAAATCATTAACGCCTACTGAGAAAAAGTCGGTTCTCGCTTCTCTTTTAGATGAAGACTGGACGCTAACATTTTGATAAGGGCTCTCTTTTCCGGATGATGCAGATCTTGAAACAATACTTAATGCAATGGAAAGCCACTTACGAGGTCAACGGAATGTAATCGTCGACAGAAGAGAATTTTACCTCAGAAAACAAGAAACTGGTGAGAATTTTGACGATTTCCTTTGTGGTATCTGGGAAATTGCAGCATTCTGTGATTTTTGTTCATTGTGTATGGACAATAGATTGATAGACCATATTGTTGTTGCCACTTGTGATGAACAAGCTCTAAAACATACTCTAGAAGAGAAGGACCTGAATCTGCAGAAGGCTGTAGATATTTGTTGAGCTTCTGAGAGTGCTAATGAAAATAGAGTTACAATACAGAGAATGATCCCGCAGAGTATATCAAAAGTTTCACGGTACAAAAGAGACTACAAGAAAGCACCAAACAGTTTATGTAAAAATTAAAGATGCTTTAAATGTGGAAAAGACAGACATTCTGACATGAATGTTTGTAAGGCAAGGGACAAAAGGAGTTCCCAATGCGGAAAGATTGGACATTTTGCTGTTGTGTGTAGGTCAACAGGAAAGGAATCTTCTTTGTTGAAAAAGAGTAAAGATTCAAATCTGAAATTAACTGGTAAACTTAATAGAGATGGACATAGGTTCATAAGTGATGTGTATGTTAGCAGTGCCATTTCTTAAGCAACCCCAAAACTTCAGATTCACATTATTCATCCTGCAGGGAACTCCTCTTTACTATGGACACCGGATTCAGGAGCAGAAGCTACAGTGATGGGCCTCAATGTAGCAAGATATCTTGGTATATATCCCTATATGCTCTAACCTTCTAAAACTGGAAAGCTTGGTTCTGCTGGTTACCAGACCCTTACGCTACTCGGACACCCCTTTAAGGGTATACTCGGTCGCGCGCGACCCCGACTCCAAAAAAAATTCAGGAAAAATTTAGTTATGCATCAATCTGTATTGTTTGACTTGCTAAAAATACTTCAAAGAATGCTAAAAACTACTGAAAATATAAATGATACCCATCTACAAAATAACTATTTATTGGAAATATATTCAAAATTTAAGTATACAAAAAAAAAGACGACGTAAATATTCACAAAAAATAGAAATATACATATACACATAAATCCCTTTAGGGACACCTTCTTAGATGGCAAAGCAACAGCGTGTAATTGCTGGAAATGAGTTGGACCCATAGAAGTCAAGATCTGAAATGAGAAAAAAAGGGTAACTTTTTTTGGCCAAAAAAATTTGTCCAAATTTCATGAATTTTTTTGGGTACCCAAATGAAATAGGAAGAGGCTAATTTTTTATAGAATAAACTCATATTATCCTAGAACAGAAATACATAATAAAATGTGCACTAAGATGTAATTTACTGTTATATCAGGGGCGAAATCTAAAGGTCATTTTTTGACGGCCTAGTTTCACAATGTAATTTTCTTATGAAAATCATTGTATCTCCTATAAAATATGATATTTGTGCATTAAAATATACCAAAATATCACGAATTCGATACAGAACAAGAATATATAGAGATATGCTAACTTACCTTTCGGGTATGTCAACAAAATGGCCGCAGACCGCAACAACTCTTACAGCCCAATCTACCACTTGAAATGAAGAATGGGGTTGCAAGCTCCATATTATCATCAACATCTCTTTTTAACTCCATTAGAAGTGTGTTGATGACATCCATGCCGAGGGAATACTGCCTGCTGGCCATTATTGAAGATAAATTCAAAATAAATAGAAAATAATCAAATTTTCAAAAAATAAAAAAAATTCAGAAATTAGCATTTGAGGGAAAATGGACCTCATGGCAATATATGGCATCTAAGCCAAAACCAATGTCATGCAAGTGGTAGACACACCATCCACCCACACTTTCCAACTATAAAGAACCAAACAAGTATCAACACTGTTCGACAATTTATAATTATGTAATAACTTTGCTGTTTGATCACTTACCCCTATAAAGGTATTTCAGGGTCGAGGTCGACCCCTGAGGGGGGGGGGGGGTGGTAAAAAAACGGGGAAGGAGGGAAGTTAGACGAAAATCAGTCCTAAAGCAGACAGTGGCATGTAGACTAGTCACCCCTTGCAGGTCGATCACTTTCATATTCGAGACAGCTGATGATTTATGGGGAAAAAACAGGTTTTGAAAATGCTGTAGGGGTCGCGTACGACCCATCATACCTTTCCAGGGTTAACCCATCATACCTTTCCAGGGTTAACTGTGTAGGAGGTTTTACTTCACACCTTTCGCTTGGGGATCGACAAACTAAAGCTGAAATAACTGTGGTGAAAGAAGTAAAGGGAGATTTATTGAGTTGGTTCGATTCTATTGCTTTAGGAATTCTATCGGAGGATTTTCCTGCTCAAATTAATTCTCTTCCCGTACGATTGTCTGAAAATCAAGATGAAAAGAAGCACTTAAAGGACTACAAAGAGAAAGAAGACTCTCCTTGTAGTGTAGTTCATTCTCCTTTTGCACTTCCAAAGTGGCCTTATGAACATAATCCAAATGAAGAGGAAAGGGCAAAGCATGCTGCAGCTTTGGTATCAGCATTTCCTTGGGTATTTGGTGTCACAAAGATACTGAGGGAGATGCATGTAGGTCCTATGCATATAAAGTTGTCTGAGAATATAAGACCATTTGCTGTGACAGCCACGTGCACAATACCCTACAGTTGGAGGTCTGAAATAAAGGATCAGCCTGATGAACTTTTCGAGAAGGATGTTATCTGCAAGGTTGAGCATCCAACAGAATGGTGTCATCCCATAGTGCCTGTTGCTAAAAAGCCAAATGGAGTAAGATTGTATGTTGATATCACTAAGCTTAATAGGTATGTATGTATACCCACTTATCCTGTACAATCACCACACGATGTAGTAGCTTCGATTAGTACTGGAGCAATGTGGTTCTCTACACTAGATGCGAAAATGGGATATTTCCAAATGAAAATTGCAGAAGACCAGGATCTCATATGCTTCATCACCCATGGGGTCGCTATATATTCAAGAAAGCAGTAAAGGGACCTATTTATTCAGGAGATGAATACAATCAAAGAGGAGACCAAGCTCTTGGTGATATACCACAAACTGTAAAGATAGTTGATGATATTCATGCATATGATTATTCTTATAAGGATCACCTAGCCCATATTATTTCTATCTTGCAAAGATGTGATGAATATGGGATAACACTTAATGCTCAGAAAATTTGCTTTGCAAAACGTGCTGTTGATTTTTGTGATATAAAATCTCGAGTCATGGCTACACAGTTGATTCTCGCAAAGTGATGGCTACTGCAGACTTTTCTGTGCCACAAAATATAACAGATCTTCGATCTTTTATGGGACTTGATAATCAGCTTGGAAGTTTTTCTTTAGTGATTGCACGTGAAGAACAACCACTCAGAGATTTACTGAAGTAGCGTAATGACTGGTGTTGGACTGCACAACATGATTTGTCTTTTAGGAGAGTAAAGGAAGCACTTACCAACCATATTGCAGGCAGATGCGTCACGACTGCATGGTCTGGGATTTGCTTTGCTTCAAAAGCATGGAACAGACTGGAAACTTAACACAATGTGGCTCATGATTCCTTTCAGATGTTGAGACAAGATATTCTGTGATAGAGCTGGAAATGACAGCTGTATTTTGGTCAATAATACTTCGCTGGATTACCTCATTTTGATGTTGTCATAGATCATAGACCATTGATACTAATTCTTAACTGTAAGCCACTTGGTGAAATTGAAAAACCAAGACCTCAACGCATGAGAGAGAAGCTAAGTAATTTAAGTTTTGCTGTTCACTGGCAGAAAGGAAGTACCTCATTGTATTCCGGATGCTTTATCACGTGCACCAGTTCAGGATCCTACAGAAGAAAATTGTTTGAATGATGATGGATCCAATGATCCTATGCATGTTGCAATTGTGGATGCCCTCGACATGCATGAAGATGGGGTACTTCTAATACCTCTGAAGGACAAAATGCTGGAAAAGGTACTTGTTGCTGCTGTACAGGATGCAGAAAACAATTCTCTTCGGGAGATTATAATGAAAGGTTTTCCTGAACATTGCCATATTCTGGAAGTAGAACTCAGGCCTTTCTGGAATATATGTGATATGCTTGCTGTAGATGATGACCTAATTGTTTATGGAGCAAGACTTCTTATACACAACAGACCTCAACGTGAAACCCTTGAATGTCTTCATGATGGTCATCAGGGAATTTCCCGCACTAAAAAGAGGGTGCGGCAAACTGCTTATTGGCCTAAAATTGACAGATTTTGAGAATATAGTTTCTCCTTGTATCAAATGCCGTTCTCTTCTATCAAATCAAAGAAACGAACGTTTATGGCAAGAAGATCAACCAAGTAGAGTTTTTGAATCCGTATCTGCACATTATTTTCATGTCATGGGTCAAACTTAACTTGTTTATGTTGATAGGTTGTCAAGATGGCCTTGTCTAATCCGATCACTGAGGGCTATATTTTCAAATACTAGTGTTCCTGTGTTGTTGAAAACTGATGGAAGACCACAGTTTGCTTCATCAGCTTTGAGACTTTTTTTATCTCGATGTGGAGTAAAACATTGCATTGCTATGCCACATAATCAGAAGGCAAATGGACATGCAGAAGCATCTGTGAAAATTATGAAGAAGCTGATAATGACTACTACTTAGAATGGGAATCTGGATGCGGATGAATTCACCCGTGGACTGTAAGAGCTTAGGAATACACCTTGTGCTGATGGTAGATCACCAGCTCAAGCTTTATTTGGTCATCCCCTCAGGTCTTTTATTCCAACACATCGTCACTCATTTGCCAAAGAGTGGCAAAGGAAGGCAGAGGAATGTGATGTTAAGGCAGAGTATTTGCGAAGTCAGGCGAAGCAACGTTACGACAGTACTACCAGACCCCCTTCTCATTTGAAAATGGGTTGTTATGTTGATATTCACGATCACAAGACAAGACTTTAGAATCATCCAGGTGTTGTTGTCGGCACTGGATCTAGGCGAGATTATCTTATAAAGTTGGGCAGTGGGTGTATTCTGTGGAGAAACCGGAAGTTCCTGAGACCACATCAACCTTTTCTACCAATATATGGATCCAGCCATGATGCAACTAATACTTCCAATAAACCAAAAGATTTGGAGAAGTTGCAAGATAATTCTACTGCTGAGGTTATTGGCAAATTAGTTTTGCCTACACTAGCTCCACGTCGTAGTTTGCGGCATAAGAAAGAACCTGATCGTCTACAAATAAAATGGAACAAAAATACATATAAATAAAAGGATTTTCAGACACTAGGAGTTATATATCACCATCTACGTCTTAGGGGAAGTGTGATATACCTCCAAATGTCTATATGTATTTGTTTACTATTTATGTAATGGGTTGTTCGGAAATTATACTGTAATGGTAATTGGTTTCAAATGTATATAAACAAGCGAGAGTTTTGTAAATACTTTTCTTCTGTATGAATGTAACGAATATTGTTAGTCCCTGTTGAGCCGTCAGTTTGTATAGTAACCTCATATTAAAGAGACCTATCATTGTTCGTGTTTCTTTGCGAGCCTACAAGAGATTAAACAAAAGGAAACAAGGAAAAAGAAAATATTTTAAGAACAAAAACTTAACAAAGCAAGAAGAAGAGAAATCAGATAGAATAGTGTACCCTCAAGCAAGAAAACTCTAACCCAAGACAGTGGAAGACCATGGTACAGAGGCTATGGCACTACCCAAGACTAGAAATTAATGGTTTGATTTTTGAGAGTCCTTCTTTTAGATGAGCTGCTTACTATACCTAAGGAGTCTCTTGTACACTTACCATGAGGAAAATAGCCGCAGAACAACTAGAGTGCCGTCGTTAACCCCTTGGGTGAGGAAGAACTGTTTGATAATCTCAATGTTGTCAGGTGTATGAGGACAGAGGATAATCTGTAAAGAATAGGACAGACTATTCGGTATATGTGTAGGCAGTGGGAAAGTGAACCGTAACCAGAGAGAAGGATCCAATGTAGAACTGTTTGACCATATAAGCACCCAATAACTCTCTAGCGGAAGTAAGTTGTGCTGTTGGCGGGTCGTATTGCAGGTGATGCTAAAGTTTAAGGCGATGAATGGTGTTCAAATCCTTTTTACCACGAGCGTTGAGGAGGAAGGCTTTTGTAGTACGCCGAATGACAAGGAATGGGCCCGTGCATGGGACCATATGTGGTGTCTAGTGAGTATCGAGGCGCATAAAGACATATGTTGCTTTGTAAAGGTTTTCAATCTGTACTGCTTTGACGGGAGCTTATGAGTCTTGTGGAGGATCAGTTGTTCATAATTTTTCATTTTTCGCCAAATCCGAGAGAGAGAGAGAGAGAGAGAGAGAGAGAGAGAGAGAGAGAGAGAGAGAGAGAGAGAGAGAGAGAGAGTTAGTTATTGTAATGATTGTTTGGAGTGAGAAAGACGACTGTTAGTATAAGTGAGGTTGTTTGTTTACATTTTTTTTCTAGAATAAGTTACGAAAGTTATGAATGTCATAGGGGAATGTTTTTCTTTCTTTTTTATTCTATGTGGATTGCTGCTAGAGTCGGTTGTGAATACTGGATTGTAATCATTCTTGGATGATTGATGATGTTTATGTCCATGACGAGGAGCGGATGTAGATGATCGATTTGGCAGCTCTGATTTAGATTGCAGTGTCCTCATTGGCCAATAGAGGTCTGACTATGTGTGATAGATGTCTTATTTAGAGTGTGGGCGACGAGTTGTCAGGACATATATATATATATATATATATATATATATATATATAATTATTAGGTGGTAGGTTGGCCAGGGCACCAGCTGCCCATTGAGATACTACCACTAGAGTGTTATTGGATTCTTTGACTGGCCAGACAGTAATGCATTGGATCCCTCTCTCTGGTTACGGCTTATTTTTTCTTTGCCTACACTTACACAGAATAGTCTGGCCTATTCTTTACATATTCTCATCTTTCCTCATACACCTGACAACAATGAGATACTAAACACTTCTTCACCCAAGGGTTAATTACTGTACTGCAATTGTTCAGTGTACTTTCCTCTTGGTAAAGGTAGTAGAGATTCTTTGCTATGGTAAGCAGCTCTTCTAGGAGAAGGACACTCCAAAATTAAACCATTGTTCTCTAGTCTAGGGTAGTGCCATAGCCTCTGTACCATGGTCTTCCACTGTCTTGGGTTAGAGTTCTCTTGCTTGAGGGTACACTCGGGCACACTATTCTATCTTATTTTTTTTTCTTCTCTCTTGTTTTTTTTAAATGGTGTGTTGGGTAGGCTTAATAGAAGGGCCAAGGATGCTTGGTGGTTTATGAAGAGGTTGTCTTTTCCTTTTCTGATTCTTTTTCTTCTCAAAACCATCCTTACTGTCCTCCTTTCAGTTGAAGTGGCTATCCTGGAGGATATTTAGCCTTGCATGGTGGATCGGCTCCTCCATGTTGACCAGTTTTTCTGACTTTTTACTAGAGTCTATGGGTTTTATCAATCACTTTATTTATAATTCTGTACATAATGTTTTTGTTATAATTCTTGTTAATCTAGTTTTTAAGTATGATGTCTCTTTTTTTATTTCTATTAATTCTTATGCTGTCTGGAGACATTGAGCAAAATCCGGGACCAGTTCGTCCTAGATTTCGTCAATGTCGTCTGCTGTATTGCAATATTCGTGGTCTTCATGCAAATATTCAAGACCTTAGAGTTGCGTCCAGACAGTATGATATTCTTTTGTGCTCAGAGATTTTGATTTCTAATATGAAGCACTCATCTGAGCTCCTTATAACTGGTTTTAAGAAGCCAATAATGTCGAAACGTGATGCCCTCCCTAGGGTCAGGGGAATGGCGGTGTATATTAGGACTGGGTATCCTGCTTCTCATAAGTCCTGCTATCAATATGGATGTCATGAGATTCAGGTAATAAAAGATTGTGGCAGGCATAACAACTTTTATTTGTGTTCGATCTACCGGAATCTAGACATGGATGATGCTATCTTCGATTGTCTTCTTACCATTATGGGTAAGATACAAGAATATGATAGAAAGGCTTCTTTTGTCTTTGTTGGTGATTTTAATGCTACCCATAGGGAGTGGTTAAGTTCTATCTCTCCTGCCGATCGCCATGGCTTAAGAGCTTTAGACTTTGCCTCTGAATCAGGCTGTTAGCAAAATATAAATGAAGCTACTCACAGGTCTGGTAATTGCTTGGACCTCATATACACTGACTCCCCTGCGTTATAACAAGTAAGGTTGGTTCTCTAGTCGGGACATCTGATCATGCCTTGATTTCATTAGTAATGAAGACTGAGCAGCCTGTCCCCGATGTATCATACTCTAGTAAAATATATATGAAATCCCAAGCAGACTGGAATGGGATTTTGCATGATCTTTTGTGCTTGAATTGGTCATAATGATATAGTAGTGTAGATCCTGTTTTCCATTTGAATGAGAATCTAGTCAACATAATTGATAGGTGTATCCCTTCTCGTGTGCTAAGGTACCAAGTCAAGGACAAACCGTGGTTCAATGATAATTGTAGACGAGCTTATTTGGAGAAGCAGGAGGCCTATCATCTTTGGAAGGGTAACAGATCAGATTTGACCTGGAATTACTATACTCAGCTTCGTGCTTTTAGTCAGAGAGTTTATGTCTCAACTGAAAAGGAGTACAATTTAACCATAAAAGAAACCCTCTCTGGTACAACTCAGGAACATAAATGGTGGTCTACCCTTAAATCTGCAATCTTTGGTGTAGATGCAACAGTTTCTCCTTTACTTAAACCAGAGGGCTCTGTCACTCACTGTCCAAAGGAAAAGGCAACCCTTTTGGCTGATGTTTTTGACAGTAAACAGAGTAATGAAAAACTTGAACTTCCTCATTCATGTTTTCCTGAGGCTAAACTAACTAGTTTAGCTTTTTGATCTCATGAAATTAAAGCTCTGTTGATGAACCTTGATGCTTGTGGAGGTGTAGACCCAAATGGTATTTTTCCTTTGTTTTTTTTATAAAGACAGCAGATTTCTTAGCTCCAAAATTTTCGGTTATTTTGCGCAAATTAGCAAGAAGAAGAGCTTCTAGCACTTGTTAGAGAATTGGTAATGTTACTCTTCTATGTAAATGTGTTTGTGATGGCTCAAGTCCCACTGATTACCGCCCAATTTCCATAAGTCCCATATTATCTAAAGCTTTTGAACGTCGTCTGGCAAAACATCTTTACAGATTTGCTGAAGGTAATCATATATTTCCTAGTTTGCAATTTGGTTTTTGTAAAGGCCTTGTAGCATGTGATGCCCTTCTTACAATCTCCAATGCTGTACAGAAATCCCTTGATTGTGGTCAGGAAGTTCGTATGATTGGCCTTGATTTTAGTGTTGCCTTTGACCGTGTTAATAATGAGGCCCTTGTTTTCAAACTCAAACAGTTGGGAGTGGGTGGGTCGTTTCTTAGCATTGTTATTGATTTTTTAAGTAGTAGATCTCAAAGAGTTGTTGTTGAAGGGCACCATAGTGAGTATAGGAATGTGATATCCGGTGTTCCACAGGGTAGTGTTCTTGGCCCATTACTTTTCATACTATATACACATGACATATGGTTTGGCCTAGAAAACAAGCTTGTTCCATATGCAGATGATGCTACTCTCTTTGCATCAATTCCATCCCATGAATGTAGATCTGAGGTTGGTGAATCCCTTAACAGAGATTTAGCTAAAATTAGTCCATGGTGCAAATTATGGGGTATTAAGTTGAATCCTAACAAAACTCAAAGTATGATTGTAAGTTGGCTCCTCAACATCCGGATCTCAGTATTGATAATGTTTCTTTAAACTTGTATGACTCTTTTAAAATTTTAAGTGTGATTCTCGACAGCAAATTTACTTTTGAGAAACACATTAGGTCTGTGTCTTCTTCAATTGCACAAAAAAATGGCTTATTGAGAAAGTCTTTTAAGATTTTCGGTGATCAACCTATTCTGAAAAAGTGTTTTAATTCGTTCATTCTACCTTGTATTGAGTATTGTTCTTCTGTCTGGTCTTCAGCTGGTGATTCTCATCTTAATCTGTTGGACAGAAACTTACGGTCTAATAAATTTCTTATTCCTGATATAGATATTAATCTCTGGCACCGTCGTTCAATTAGTTCATTATGCATGTTGCATAAGATTCTTCATAACTCTGACCATCCTTTACATTCAGATCTCCCTGAATGTAAAGGCAGGCAGTTAATTCTAATATCCAAGCCTTCTCCATCATGAGGCTCAATACTACACAGTATTCTAGAAGTTTTATTCCAGCTGTTACCAAGTTGTGGAATGATCTTCCTAATCGGGTAGTTGAATCAGTAGAACTTCAAAAGTTCAAAGTTGGGGCAAATGTTTTTATATTGACCAGGCGGACCTGAGTCTTTTTATAGTTTATATATGATATATTTGTTTTTGACGCTAATAGTTTATATATGACATATATTTCCTTTCCTCACTGGGCTATTTTTTCCTATTGGATCCCCTGGGCTTATAGCATTTTGCTTTTCCAACAAGGGTTATAGCTTGGCTAGTAATAATGATATTATAGCCCATATATTAATACAGTATATATATATAT
>NC_090741.1:16113440-16130940 GCF_036898095.1 Palaemon carinicauda
AAAAATTAAAACTGCCCTGGTATGGATATGAATAAACGAAAAATAGATATTCAAATATTCTTATTTTGAATCTTGGAAAAAATCGATAGTCTTTTATTTGTCATGAATCTAATCAGTTGTGTCGAATATATGTAAACAATAGTATTAGTTTAACATTGAATACTTTAATTTATTATGATGATATGTTTTTCACTCAAATGAAAATCATCGTGAAATCCATCATGTTACTTTGAAATATTTTTCATTGAAATAGAAAACAGGAAATATGAGAGAAAGATGAATCATAAAATAACAATGAGTTTGCCTAAAAAGATCATGAAAGGATAACTCATTCATTTATTAGGTAAAGTTCTAGGATTATTTGCAGATTGTTTGAAGCTTTTTCAAATGATCTATAATAAGAAATTATTCGCATATGTTCCCCCTTTAATAGTTTTTCTTCGGTAGATAATCCTATGAAATTGCCTGCTGTATTTCGGTAACAAGCTATACAAGGTCTATAAATAAATCCTTATATTGATCTCGACTTTCGTGACCAGAAATTGACCAACAGAGGAAGCATTTGTCGTAATCAATTTCATTATTGATGACTAAAGTTTTTATAGAAAAAGGCAACATCCATAAATAATTATCTGGTCACGAAGAAGTGAACAATATACGATGTTTCTTATAGGATTAAACACTCGAAAGAGCTTTACTGCTGTGGTTTGCTGACATCATTGTCAAAATTCTTGTATCATTAATATATGGAGGAAGGGTAAATACCGCAGAGTCATCCAATGGAACAATAAACATAATTAGCCTTGAAGAATTTGTCTTTGATCATTGTTTTAGACAAAATATTTTTTCTTTCCAAAATGTTTCTCAACACTTAAGGGTGTACCATTGTCTCTTTAGTAAAGACCCCTATTCTATCAATTCTTCTTTTCCATAAGAAATTTCTAGTGTGCTCCAATTCTATATTTCCCAGAAACATTTACCCTCTTGCCTTTTTTTCTCCGTCTAGTCATTAGTTGCTCCATAATTCCTTCTACCAATCGACGTCTGATTCTTTCCATTTCGGTTTTTTGATATCTTAATTATTTCATCGTTTTTTTCGTCTCCTGATTTTTTTCGAATTCTTTTTTAACTGGTTTGGTATTTCTATTCGGCACTTTGTTGAACGTATATATCATAATTACACCAATTTCTTATTCATTCACCTAATCTTACCAACTTAGTTTTTCTTTTCCATTTTTTCTTAATCTTGTATTGATCTTTTTGAAAATAATATAATAGGATTTATTATCTACTCGTACTTATGAATGTTTACTCTCTCTCTCTCTCTCTCTCTCTCTCTCTCTCTCTCTCTCTCTCTCTCTCTCTCTCTCTCTCTCTCTCTCTGTAATATATTTTCATTGACACCCATATATCTTTTGCTTGAATGGTATAGCCTTTCATCAAATGTTTTTGGTAAGGGGGCGTGGGGAGGGGGTTCACCCCAACAGAGACAGGTAACCTCTAAATCTTTCTCCTATATAATATTTCGCTTCAACTTCTGGTATGTATATGAACACCCTGTGCTAAATTCATAAATATCAACTGTTTGATATTTATAGCATTATCGTTAAGGAAGGATCTTAAATTTTTTTCTCTACAAAAGTTGTTTATGTAATTACCTATGGAATTGAAGCATTTCTATTTCAGCACTCTTTTGAACTTATGTTGCTAACCTTCCAGACTTACACTTTCATCTTAACCTTACACCTTTTCCTATTTACGCTCAATTTTCTCTTTTTCTAATAACACCAAAATCCACTCACAGTTCATTTTTTACAGTTTTCCCACAATTCCACAAATCAGTAGGCGCTCGTTTTATCTGCAAACATTACAACATTCTATAACCTACCGCAGTAGTTTTTTCTTACCACAACCTTACACCTATATGTACCACACTATTCCCGAATTTTCTCATCACCTCATCTAATGTGAAATTAAACAATCATGGGGACAAACTGCTCTCTGGTTTCAAAAAGACTTTACCCGTTCTTTTTTTTGTGCTTATATTACTTCAATGTATGCCTCTTGCTCATGCATTTGTAACAGATTTCACCATGCTAAGCTAGTTTTTCTCACTTTTTTACCTATACACCAATACAGAATATAATTATATGAAATGTAAGTACAGTGGTCATGGAAAAAAAAAACTATAAGATTTACGAGCAGTTTGGTTTAGGTAGTAAAATTTACGATGCTTGGATTTAAAATACAAGCCTCGTAAATTTCGTTTAATTTTCTGTGTGGAGTATAGAACTATAATTATTTTTTATACATGATAGTATAAGCAATAAGAAAACGTATGCTTCCATTTGGTCTGAGTCTCATATGGTTTCCATCTCAGATAAAGGCGCCTGTTAAAAATGTTATTGTCAGTCTCTGAACTTCTGAGTAACCTAGAGCTTAAATTTTGACACCTAAACTACCATTTCCAAGGCAATGGAGTCGATTCAAATTTTCATACTGTTAGATATCTTAAGAGATTTGTTACAGCAGATCTTGCAAATTATGATTAATTTCATAAGACAAATTGGTCATTCAACCATGCACAGCACCACCCACAAGGATGTTTATTAAGCTGTGTAATTATTGTAGGAGGCCTATATCATGGAAGCTGAAAAATTAATGTATCCCTTATATACATTGGTGGGGGATGTATTATAATTTTTATTTTTATTTTTTTAATGCTCTAAAATGGTATGAAAACAACAAGCTGTTGAAGAAGCTACTTGACAGGGTTAGAAGGCTTCCAGCTGGATGCAGTGTTTTCTCTGCCAGTCTGAACCTAAAATGGAAGAGTTGTGCAACATTGTTTATTAAGCTGTGTAATTATTGTAGGAGGCCTATATCATGGAAGCTGAAAAATTAATGTATCCCTTATATACATTGGTGGGGGATGTATTATAATTTTTTTTTTTTTTTTTTTTAATGCTCTAAAATGGTATGAAAACAACAAGCTGTTGAAGAAGCTACTTGACAGGGTTAGAAGGCTTCCAGCTGGATGCAGTGTTTTCTCTGCCAGTCTGAACCTAAAATGGAAGAGTTGTGCAACATTGCCAGATAGATTTATAACAGCATATGCTGGACATAATAGAAAGGGGGCAACTGTGCATGATAGCAACTATGGTGAAGTCCAGCGATGACTGCAAAGCTGTACAAAGCTTTGTACAAATTAGACAGTCTATCATTGTAGTTGCTATGTAAATGCAACTAACAAAGATCAAACCAATGTGCCCAGACCATAAGGCACCAGCATTAGCACCTGACCACCACACTGCGCTGCCAAGAAACATGGACAGAAAAGACGAAGCACTGAAATGGACAAACCAGGCCCATGAGTTCAGGCTCTTTAACAGTATTCACAACGTCCCGCAAATAACCAATGAATAATAAACACTGTTTATTTTGTTACTAACTATATTACGAGGAACTCTATCTGCTGAGGATAATCAACGTTTGAATGCTTCTTAAAGAACCTGTTGAAAGATCGAGTAATAACATACTAAAAAAAACAGACTGAACACATTTACTGCACCAAGGAATGAACTTTAAACTGACATTTGGTACCACAAAGCCATCTGAAAAATATATGATGTCCCTAGACAGCAAAATTCTAGTTTCATTGGTAGAAGAAAATGCCTCAAAGAACAATAGCGGCAGTGTGTAAATCTGGTTGAGCTGATTAACTTTGATGTCCAAACACAGAACCAAGCATATCTTCCGATGAAAGCGGCAGTGTGTAAATCTGGTTGAGCTGATTAACTTTGATGTCCAAACACAGAACCAAGCATATCTTCCGATGAAAGATATCGAATCTAGATTATTTTGTCAATGTGCTTTTCACAGAAAGCTTGGAAAATCATATAACAAAGATCCTCACGCCTTGCACCACCAGAAGTCTTATCTTAAAAAACCAAAGAATGTCACCTTTCTCTCTTCCCCAAAGACTGGCGAAAGCAACAGGGTTGAATCTGTAATGAATAGTTATAGTGGTGACGAGGAAATTATGCAGACAATATACAGAGTAGCAAAGTTATTATTAAAAATCATCGGGAACTTTACCAAGGTAGGCAATGGTACAAACACCATATACAGTAAATTTAGTTCACTAATGACATATATGACATCCCAATTGGACTGTGTACCACGATCTGCTAGGTCAATATAGAACCTAATGACAGCATCAAACCTCTAAGGAGGGCAAAATTTGTTAACAGAGCAGCAGTCACAGACAAGAAAACAATCCTCAGCATTCAGACCATCCCCTGCAGTAGCCAACTCACAGGTCCTGTGACTGACTTTGACTGGTCATCACAACAGCTACTGATGAACTTTCTTATTGCATATGTTTAACATGTTTTGCATGGCTGTGTCCTACTTATTGAAACAGTTGAGGACAATGTTGTGCAAACCACCCTAGGGTCCTAAGGTCTTTACAAAAGGTGCCTTAGTGTTCTTCCCAATGAATAGCAAAGACTTTTCAGAGGACACTGCTGATGGGAAAGGAACATTCATAGGAAGGATTACTGACACCACAATAAAACACATTGGATACACAGATGATTTTTTTTTCAGTCACATATGTCCTAGAGTTAGTTTTACAACACTATGGCATCATGCTGAAAAACACGTCCATTTCCATGGCCTATGGGCTTATGCAGATATAGCCAGTATGGAGAGCCATCATAGCAGAAAGAGCAAAGGCTTTTCCAGCCTTCCATATGGTCACTGGCTCTGAGAACACAAGATGATTTTCTCGTATGGGCAAAGCAGCCTGGCAGAAATACTACATGAAGGTGGATAGAGATGTAATCAGTAAAAGTAACTGAGACATTTTTGGCCACTCTGGGTACCTTCTTCTGTGCAGCTGACTCTCTAAAATATATCTACATCATGCCCATCTCCAAATTGCGATGAAATCCCTTCTGCAAGAATAAGGCAGAAATCTACAAGTTACCACCTTGCAGTTCTCAGACATGTTCTGAAAGGCATTATCCAAGCAAGTATTTGGGGAGAGACCAGCATTAGCTTTCAGGATCCTAAGTTGGATTCCCTGCAGAATGGCTACCACAAGTGGTACAATGACAAGCAGTAATCAGCCATGACAGATGCATTTCCAGCCACCAGCCACCCGTTGAGATACTACCGCGAGAGAGTTACTGAGTTCTTTGATTGGCCAGATAGTACTACATTAGATCCCTTTTTCTAGTTACTGCTCATTTTGTCTTTGCATACACATACACAGAATAGTCTGGCCTATTATTCATACTTCTCCTCTGTCCTCATACACTTTCCAACACTGAGATTACCAAACAATTACTCTTCACTGAATGGATTAACTACTGCACTATAATTGTTCAGTGGTTACATTCCTCTTGGTAAGGGTAGAAAAGACTCTCTAGCTATGATAACAGCTCTTCTAGGAGGACACTCAAAAAACAAACAATTGTTTTCTAGTCTTGGATAGTGCCATATCATCTGTACCATGGACTTCGTATGTCTTGGATTAGAGTCCTCTTGGTTAGGGTTGGATCCGGGCATACTGTTCCACCTCCTTTCTTTCTCTTTTTTTTTTCTTTTGTTTTCTAAGTTTAAATGTGGTGGATCTAGTTTAATGATTTGGAATGTTTTATTTTAATTGTTTATTCTTCTCTTGTAGTTTATTTCCTTGTTCCCTTTTCTCACTAGGCTATTTTTTCCAGTTGGGGTCCTTGGGCTTATAGTATCTTGCTCTCCAACTAGGGATCTAGCATAGCTTATAATAATAATAATAATAATAATAATAATAATAATAATAATAATAATAATAATAATAATAATAAAGGCCATCATTGAGGTGGTTCGCTGCCAATACAAAAGAGACGGTTATGGTAAATTTTCTTCATGAGCAAAAAACTTATTCTGCTCATATTTTTGCCAGTTGGACAGTGAATGACAGAATCCCGAGGACACAGAAAAAGTATGAAACTGATGATGACGATGATGGTGAGAATACTTCAAGACGCCTCGGATGTCTAAAATATTAAAGTCATTTATCTTTTGAGAATGATGTTGGTACTTAATTAACTCTAACTTAGTGAAACGTTCATTTCTGAACACATTTAGAATATTTTATGAAACAGATTTTTTTTTCAATAAGTAAGTTTTTGATAGAATGTAGCTTATCTACTTTTATACCATTGGATTTCTAAGTCCCGAATATGGTTGTTCAAATGTGAAATCCTATTTTAAGTATTTTCAAAAGGTGGGATATTGACAAAAAACAGTTTTTACCGCATCCATATTGTAATATCCAAGATGGTGACAATATAGCAGGTAGTAGGTTGGCCAGGGCACCAGCCACCCGTTGAGATACTACCGCTAGAGAGTTATGGGGTCTTTTGACTGGCCAGACAGTACTACATTGGATCCTCCTCTCTGGTTACGGTTCATTTTCCCTTTGCCTACATACACACTGAATAGTCTGGCATATTCTTTACATATTCTCCTCTATCATCATACACCTGACAACACAGATTACCAAACATTTCTTCATCACCCACGGGGTTACTGCACTGTAATTGTTCAGTGCCACTTTCCTCTTGGTAAGGGTAGAAGAGACTCTTTAGCTATGGTAAGCAGCTCTTCTAGGAGAAGGACACTCCAAAATCAAACCACTGTTCTCTAGTCTTGGGTAGTGCCATAGCCTCTGTACCATGGCCTTTCACTGTCTTGGGTTAGAGTTCTCTTGCTTGAGGGTACACTCGAGCACACTCTCCTATCTTATTTCTCTTCCTCTTGTTTTGTTAAAGTTTTTGTAGTTTATATAGGAGATATTTATTGTTGTTACTCTTCTTAGAATATTTTATTTTCCTTTTTTCCTTTCCGCACTGAGCTATTTTCCCTGTTGGAGCCCCTGGGCTTATAGCATACTGCTTTTCCAACTAGGGTTGTAGCTTAGTAAGTAATAATAATAATAATAATAATAATAATAAGTACCTGGACAAGCCGAAACATAGTTTTTTATGATTGCTTATACAAAGAATTTCTAATCATACAATTAGGTTTCCAAAAATATATAGTTTTGATATTCTCCACACAAAATCTAGCAATATTACACGGTGAACCTAATCAACTGTATTGTAACCAGGTCAATTGACTCAATGGTATTGAAGTCTTGTGAGTTCATTATTATTAAAATGCAGAGACTCACTAGCCCAATGAGGTCAATCTCGACTCTTACAGAATAAAATCGGACGAAATAAAGTTAAAGATTTATCATGGAATTGTAATACCATATTTTGTAGTGCTGTGGGGTTCTTGTGAAATGTTGAGAATGATTGCCTTATCAAAATGGTATTAAGATCTTGCACTATTCAGTTACAGAAGTATTTGGGGTTCTGATTTGGTGCGGTTGTCCATGACCCCCAAGTTGCGATTCAACAATGCTGTAGCACAGATGTATTGCTGTCTTTTTTAATTCTCTTACTTCTAGAAAGCGGAGCGAGTGTAAAGTGGCTGTCATGTAATGATGAAGTACATTTACTGCTTTTCTATATACATAATTAAAGCACTTTTTTTTTAATTATATTACCAGGCTGAAAATAACTTTCAAACCCTTTTGATAAATCGAAGCATATTCAATCACACCCAGAAAAGTAACTGAGGTGAAATACTATTTGCATTAGCTAAAGAGAAGAAAGTTATTTATGTGAAATTAGGTAGAATTATATGTGATAAAATATACTCCAACATGTAAAGGTATAAAGGTAGTTCATGAATGGCAGAGGCAAGTGACAGGACAATGTCCAAGAGATCAACCCCATATTATGCCGCATATATGATCAGTAACCAAGACCTTTCTAGAGCTAAGATAGTACCAAGGAGGTTCAGGAAATGCATGCAGATTACTCAGCAGATGGACCTACAGTATACAGTCTCCCAAACCCTCATTTCCTAGCTCAGAAGGACAATGAGTTTGTATACACTAATACAAACTATCAGGTTTGGATTTAATCATAATTGTTTATTATGCTTTTATTTTTACGCCTGAATGCCCTTCTTATCTTATATACAGTAGTACCTCAGTTCACAATTTTAACTCATTCCGGGAACGAGCTCACAACATGAAATTGCAGTACCCAATCAAAAATATTTTTCCAATAAGAAATCAAGGAAATTCTCTAGATGTACTCTATAAATCCAAAAACAGTCATATACAGATATGTAATGGAAAACAATGTTGAAATAACCTTTGATATCATAAATTAGTTGAAGAATTATAAATCATAATTAATAAAGACATGTATTGACAAATGAACTAGCACCTTTCCGTTCAGAAGACTCAAGGATGGTGCGAGAGAGATGAACGCGAAGGAAGAAGAGGAGGAAAGTTACTGCTTGGAGGATGCATCTCCCTTCATGAAACCTTCTGCTAAAATATCAGTTCTCTCTCGTGAATAGCTGAAGCCCTTAATCCACTCAATATTCTCTGAACAAGACGGGTGGAGGGGTGGTGGGGGTAGGATGTAATGCAAGTCCAAATGAGGTCAAAATCACGAGAAAGCAGCGTGAAAACTACCTGGGGTCCATGAGAACACCGCGCTGCTGCTTTCTGTGCTCATTCTAGTCTTGTTAGTAGTTGTTCTCTAAATAAAGTTCATACATCGCAAAACTTTTGCTCATAGACCAATCTAATATTCGCAACCCAATTCAAATTTGTATGCTCGTTTTCAGATTTACTCGTAATCAAAGTTACTTGTAACCAGATATACCACTTTCAAAATTATTATCATTATTATTGTTAGGGATATATGTTAAAATGAGATTGTTATTTATGCCCTTAACAATGAAATGTTATTTATCTGTAAAATTATAATTTTATAACACTCCTATGACAGCAAACAATTCGCCGTATGTAAATAAGAAAAATTATTGTAATATAACAACTTTGCTTTTGCTTTTTAACATAATAATATGCTTCCATTGTATTAAAAGAACAAATATGATTCTTTAAGGTTATTTTATTCGAAAACAAGTAGGCTAATATGCCTTGAACAAAACTCTTTTTTTTTATATATATATATTAGGTCCGACTAAACTATAGTAAAAAAAAATTTACAGTCAGGGTTATACTGAAAATGTCGAACAGCGTATATGATTAATGGCCAAGTTACCAAGTCATTTTCTGCTAGTAACATAAATTGACACGGGATTACATATACATACTGTTCAGTTACCAACACAACTGTAAAATAGGCGATATATAAGTAAAATTTATGGTAATGAGAACGATGTTTACATAGGAAGAAAGAAAACGATAGACTATACCAAGCCTATTTCAAAGTGATAGGAAGTTAAAAGTTTTGCTTAACAATTCTAAATGACTTGTTCATGCAAACAGTTACTCACTATATTTGTCTCTCTGCCTGCCTAAGAGAGTATCTTCATTTTGGGGATCTACTCTACACATTAGGACCCTGATGTATTGTTTAAATGAACTGGAGAAAACATCCTTTAAAATTTTGAGAATCGTTTTGATCCAGGACCAGTGAAAGAGTAGAGTCTATTAATTAGTTTCTTGAAAATAGGATCCTTAGGGATGGCTTGTATTAGGGAAACATAAGAATCAAGTTTTTTGCCTAATGACCAATATCATATATGAAGAAAATGCCGCCAAAACACGAAGCGAAAAATAACATGTATTCTTTCAAAATGTGTTCCCTAATTTTGGATTTTAGTAGTGTCTTTCGAATTACCCTAAAAAAAATTAGAGGTAATGCAAGAGTGTATTTCTATTAACATTATGATAATCTAAAAGTGATAACGATAAGATTTTGGTAGTCTATGATGATTGTGGAAGAGGGGGTTCCATTATTCCTTACTTGCTTTACTTACTTTGATGGCTGCTTTTCCGGTCCCATACAGCAGGGGAACCCCACTCTCTAAAGGACCTCCACTGTCATTTTATCTTATTCATTCGGAGTATTTAACGTTTCATGTCTCATATTCTTCATTTATTGTTAAATCGTCACTGTCAAAAGACTCATGAAATAAGAAAGTCTTCAGTTTCCCATTGAAAGCCTTAATGTCTTCAATCATTCGAATGTTTCGTGGGAGCTTATTATATATTCTCGGGGACACATATTTAAAGGGTCTGGAGCCTACAGTAGACATATATCTAGGTTCCAATAGTTTGAAGCCATCTGTAATTATTCTCGTGTCGACACGATTTGCTGGCTGTGCAATGTGTAGCAATTTTCTTAAGTATTTTGAACGACAGGTGCTGATAACTTGGTGAGTTATTGTACATATTTTAAATTCAATTCTTGCTTTAATCGGCAGCCAGTGTAAATCGATTAGTATACTGGTGATCCTTTCTCTAGGTGGGACGCCTTTTATCAGTCTTGCTCCTCTGTTTATTATGTTTTGTAATTTCTTAAGTTGCACTTTTGGTAAATTGTAGTTGATAGAGTTGCAGTAGTCAATCCTGGTAATAACACAGTTTATCACAAGTTTCTTTACGGAATTTTCGTCCAGGTACTTTTTTTTGAACGCAATATTTCTTAGATGATAACCAGCAATTTTTATTACATTATTTATTTGGGCATTTAGAGACAGGTTGCAGAAAAGAAATATACCTAGATCTCGAACTTTACTAGATATCGGCACCGAGTTATTATTTATGTTCATTTGAATATCACCCAAGTTTCTCACGCTTTTTCTCTTGCCCACCACCATGAATTCAGTTTTGTTCTCATTTAATTTTGGTTATTTAAATGTCATCCATTCTCTGACACTATCAAGGATTCAGTTTAGAGTTTCAGTAGTGTCATGCATATCATTTATTGAGAAGTAAAATTGTGTGTCATCTGCAAATAGTTTAAACTTCACCCCTGCCTTTGTAATAATTTCGATAGACCAATAGTATAGATGCAAAATAAGATTGGGCCGAGTACACCCCCCTTAAGGGTTCATATGATGAATAGAGTTTCCAATTTGTACACAGGTATTTCTACCAACCAAGTAGTCTTTTAGGTATTTGAAAGCTTTATTTCCAACGCCGATGGACAGTAGATCATTTAGTAGCAGTTCATGCACAACTGAATCAAAAGCAGCACTGGGATCGAGCAATAATAAAATACCACATTTATTTTCATCCATCATTTCTAGCATATCATTTACAACCGAGCAGATGGCTGTCTCCGTATAGTATAATTATCTGTAAGCAGATTGGTTGTCAGGCAAAGCTTTTATCACTTTTAAGTGGCTGACTAGTTGTTCAAAAATTACATACTCAAGCACTTTTGAGACAAAGGATAGATTTGAAATAGGTCTATATGAGCTTAATTCCTGGTGATCCAGTGCATTTTTCAGAGCTGATGTGACTATAGCCATTTTCTCAGATTTAGGAAACTTACATTCATCAATGCTTGCATTTGCTATTCTCATTATTACTTCGGCTAGACTAGAACAGTCTCTCTCTCCAATTACTTCATAGGGTCGATCACGCAGTTTGTTTTCTTTGCTCTCTTAATAATTCTGGTGATGTCATCTTGTGTTATGTTGTTAAATCGTATTAATTTTGTCTGTGCATCTGGTGTATCATTAATCTGATGTTGAGTATTTACAAATAACCTTATTGTGTTTTCAATTTTTTTTTAAAGAATACTAGAAAATTATTTGCTAGTTCCTGGTCACTGTATCCATCAGGTAGGTTCTTTTCTTTCATATTCCCCATTGTACCATTCAGGAGACGATATAACTTATTTGTCTGTTGCTGCTTCGAGGATCTTTATCTTATAGTATTCACCCTTTTTCCTTCTTAGTAGGTAATTATATTAACACGCAGCAGTTTTGTTTTCTACCCAAGTACTTTCAGTTTTTAACCTATTCCACTTTCTTTCTTTAGGTCTTTTTTCCCTCTTTTTTATCAAAGTCTCTCCATCAAACCAAGGAGATTGGTCTTTTACGGTTAGTGTCTTTTCCATCGGTGGGCACAGGGTACCATATTCACTTTTACTCACTTTATTATAAGTGGTCATAAGACAGTTACCACACTTAGCTCCTAACAGACGTTGGTCATCATGATCACAGGGAATGTTGACGGCATCATTTATTTTCTTTGTAACTTCTTCAATAATTACGGTAGGAGAAAAATTTTATTTATGTCTTAAGTTTATTTTATTTACTAATGCATGTTTCTGTACAGGTAGACTAAACGTAATAAGTTTGTGTACTTGGGATATAGTACATTTCTCTTCGACTTTTATATCAGACACAATATTATTAATGTCATCGCTTAGAACTAAGTCTAGCGTATGCCCAGTTAAAGTAGTTGTGCAGTCAACATTATTCACTAGTCGATATGATTTTAGTAACTCACTAAATGCCAAAGGGTCAGGATTTGATGCGTCATCCATCCAAAAATTGAAGTCTCCATAGATAACAAATTCGTTTTTCTCCATGATAATCATCTCAATGAGACACCGAATTCTTCAAAAAAGATACTAAAGTTTGTTCTAGGAGGTTTATAGATTGTTACAAAGGATATTCTTCTAATTTTTGGCGTAAATTTTATTTCTATATATTCAAAGCTTGTTACACTAATTCTTTTCAACGTTTTGAGATTTGAGTAACTTTTATGAATAAGGAATCCGACACCCCCACCAGACATACCTTCTCTCGGTATGTGAAAGAAGGCATGTGTGTGAGGGGGGTGGGTGGGGGGGGGGGGCGTCATTTCAGTGATCTTTGCCTTGTTAAAGTTATTTAGCCATGTTTCAGATAATGCTAGTATATCTACATATTTCTCGTTTATCAATTCTCGAATTTGAACAGTCTTATTGCCTACAGATTGTATATTTACATAGCCACAGTTTACAACATCCCTAGTAACCATGATCAGTATTTTCCGCTAGTCTTTTCAATTCCAAGTAAAAAGCATTACAATCTCTAGAATTTACTGTATGGTCACTTGGTCTGTTTAACTTTGTGCAGTTTATACACTTCGACACTTCCGAATTACACTCTCTAGTGGAGTGTCTCCCTGAACATTCCCCACAGACTTTATCTTCATTCTTAGACTTGCAATCTTTTTCATAATATCCATACCTCTGACAGTGGTAGCAGGTGATCACGTGGTACCTATCACGTATGGTATAGATACCCCATCGTAACGAAACTTTGTCCCCATTATCATGAATAGCCCTCCGAACTTCAGGATCACATTTTAGCACATGGTGGGTGGTCCCCCCCCCCCCCCCCCTCCCGAGGCATTTTTCTTTGGGACTACATTTATCTTATCTTCTATATTTTGGATTTGGTCCAGGCAGCGATTTCTTTGAATCAAAGCATTTACTACATCATCTTCATCATTGTATACATTGCATATCATTATTTTTGTTTTTAGTTTTCTGATTTTTCTCGTTTCAGTGTCAGCCACCATTGTCTGAATTTTTTGCCGCCTCTTCTCTGATCATATTGTTTACAAAGTTTACAACAATATTTCCATTCGTAGTTGACCTCGTGTTAAGTATAGGAATGTCTTTTAGTGCTTGTTCAACCTCACGTTTTCTTTCAGTAATTTTAGTTGTTGTATTAGTTTATTTAATCATCAACAGATTTTTTTCCTTAACTTTGTCAGCAAATGTCGGCTTCTCCGGTTTTGGGTCTATCAGTGTTTGAAGTGTTGCTTTAATTGATTCCACATTCAAAGCAAGAATGTTAAATTTCTCAATGAGGTCGGTGATCTGCGTGAAATTTGCTGCGTCTGCGCTAAGGTTCGCAAGTTTGTTTTCCAAGTCATCTATTTTCACATCTTGTTCGTTCAGGGCCAGATTACTCATGTTTACATCTTCCTTGAATTTTGATATTACTAAATTGTTTGGTCTGGCATCACGTACGCAGTGAGGGCATAACCAATCTAGCTTATTCCGGTCAATCTAACTGATGGTTGTCACTATATGCACACATCTCTTATGGTAGTCTTTTGCATTCATATACTATCCACTTCATCCGATCCCCATCCGTTTCATTACATTTGAAGCAGATATAGTTAGGAGCAGACATGGTGTACTGTTTCTTAGCACATTGATTTCTCCATAAGACTAACTAATATCTTTTCAATGATATTCTAAGCGAGAAACACAAAGGTAAAACATGACTCAGGGCATCAATAGAAGAGCTCAGCACAACACGTCCACATTCTAGCACTGGTGATACCAACTTCAAAGTTTATTTGTCTTTTTGGTATCTAAATCTTCTTACAATTTGTCCATGAGCTTTTTAGTTTGAAAGTACCGTCTTCCGAATTAACTGGAAAGGTGAGTAAGTATAAAGATAAATCTTTCTAAATGGACAAGGAGATACTGTTGAAGTGTTACTAATTACATTACGAAAAGGAAATAGAAACTGTTTATGTTAATAGTCTCAGAGTGAGGTAATTCATCTGTTATATATTTTGATTAAAGTATATAGTTTTAAACCTCTTGACATTTTAAGTGACATAACAAAGAATTATTTCAAGGTTTTAGATAAAATATGTGCAATCCATCTTTATTGATAGCTCATTGGTACAGACCAGAGCTAAGATCAAATATAAGCCCTGGTCCGTTTTCCACTGTTCCGGTATTATTCTTTACAGACAGCTGTGTGATCCCCTTCTCCTGTATAAATACGATGTCTTTTTATATGGAGTCTCATTGTTGAATCAGTTGATGTTCTTATTGGACGAAAGTACTAACTCCAAATAAGTCTTCTCTTATTTTCCTTCCGTGACTATAATACACACACACACACACTCACACACACACACACACACACACACATATATATATATATATATATATATATACACGCACACACACACACATATATATATATATATATATATATATATATTATACATGTATATATAAATATATAAATATATATATATATATATATATATATATATATATACACAAATATATATACTGTAATGTATATATATATATATATATATATATATATATATAAATATATATATATATATATATATATACATATATATATATATATATATATATATATATACATATATATATATATATATATATATATATATACATATATATATATATATATATATATAGATATATATATATACATATATATATATATATATATATATATATATGTATATATATATACATATATATATATATATATATATATATATATATATATATATATATATATATATATATATATATATATACATATATATATAGGTATATATAGAGAGCATATATATATATATATATATATATATATGTATATATATATATGAATATATATATATATATATATATATATATATATATATATATGTATATATATATATATTTACGATCCTGGTGTAGTGTAGAGTAAATACAATAGTTTATTCAGGATTTTATTCATATTTTAATTATGCATTGACAAAATGTTAGTCAGTCGTAAAAAGAGCCCCTGTTGTTTAGAATTAAGATTTATATGTAAATTTCGTAAGGAATTCGTCGTTCATTTTATTGTATTCTTTAATCAAGTTTGTATATGGAAATTTATGCTATTTATTTAAGAATTAACTTTTTTCATTTTACATATTTTGTTACAAAGCCTTACGTAAGCTGTATGAGAATGTTTTTTGATCATACACAATATGAACAAAGTCTTAGGGAATGTTCTTTTATATTGTATGAGGTATTGCGTCATGTTTGAGAGAGAATGCTCGGTAACATGTGCTTTGGAAAATTCTCTACCACGTGCTTTGGAAATTTCGTATTGGCCTGGTGGAGCTAGCTGACAGAAAGAGCCATCTGGCGTGGTATGAGTAGCGTTTGGGAGTGCGATACTTGGCTACTCAGGCTCCGTGCTCTGCCCCCACGCTTCCACCCCTCAGTCCGGGAAATTTCTGGAAGTAGATGAATCTCTTCATAAGACGACCACCAGGAATAGAGAGACAGATAGAGATAGAGAATTGCAGCCTGAAGAACGCCCTATTCCCCTCTCCCCATCTCACACACAGTTCAGTGTATTCTTTTAAGAGTGTACAGTGGAAAAAAATCAGAGTTTTGAAGTGATGAATATTTGTAAGCAAAGTGAGTACTTGTAAAAATTCTCTAATAGTTTTTGTAAACAGCCCTGTAGGAATATTAAAGATTTGTATTATTATTATTATTATTATCATTATTATTATTATTATTATTATTATTTGCTAGGCTACAACCCTAGTTGGAAAAGCAGGATGCTATAAGCCCAGGGACCCAACAGGAAAAATAGCCCAGTGAGGAAAGGAAAGAAGGATAAATAAAATATTTTAATGAGAGTAACATTAAAATAAATATTTCCTAAAGAAACTATAACAACTTTAACAAAATTAGAGGAAGAGAAATCAGATAGAATAGTGTGCCTGAGTGTACCTTCAAGCAACAGAACTCTAACCCAAGACAGTGGAAGACCATGGTACAGAGGCTAGGGTACTACCCAAGACTAGAGGACAGTGGTTTGATTTGGGAGTCTCCTTCTCCTAGAAGAGCTGTTTACCATAGCTAAAGAGTCTCTTCTACCCTTACCAAGAGAAAAATAGCCACCGAACAAATATAGCAAGGAAGAATTGTTTAGTAATTTCAGTGTTGTCAAGTGTATGAGGACAGAGGAGAATCTGTGAAGAATAGGCCAGGTTATGCGTATGTGTAGGCAAAGAGAAAGAACCATAACCAGAGAGAAAGACCCAATGTAGTACTGTCTGGCCAATCAAAGGACCCCATAACCCTCTAGCGGTAGTATTTGAATGGGCGGCTGGTACC
Organism: Palaemon carinicauda; assembly: GCF_036898095.1. Classification (NCBI taxonomy): domain Eukaryota; kingdom Metazoa; phylum Arthropoda; class Malacostraca; order Decapoda; family Palaemonidae; genus Palaemon; species Palaemon carinicauda. The sequence goes on from NC_090741.1 coordinate 16,130,285, forward strand.
CTGGCCAACCTACTACCTCGTGATCTATTTATCTATTTTTGATAAAGTGTCAAATTTGAATATTGTATTATCCATATTTAATGTCAAACTTTTGTATAATTTACATTGCATTATCACTTTTCTTAGTATAAGTTTTATTCAGATTTAATAGTTCAAGTCAAGTTAATATATAATTTTCATATCGTAACATTTTTGTCTTAATGTAAGTTTTCTTCAGACTTAATTCATTCGACAGACATATTTTGTTATTATCCAAATTATTTTAGTGTTGTGATTTATATTGAATATATTTATTTTTGTAAAGAGCATTTTATTCCAATCACCATTGTTTAGAATCAAATTCTGCTCGTATCCTATTAAGAACCATGGTAAGTTTTAATTACCTAGTTCTGTTCTGAGTGTACTTGAGAGACCTTTGGATATTCAGTGTTTTTTATATTGCTGTCTGGGAGATATTTAACTGTATTAGAGTTAGGGTATCAATATTTTAAAGTGTAACAACAAACAAGTAAGTTTGGAATTCGAGAGGTTGATTAACTTGCCAGTCGTAGTATATATAATACTGTATGTTTGGTCCAAAGTCACGCGCCATAGTATAATATATTTTTAGTGCTCAGACCAGGGAGCCATAATTGAATGATATATATGTATATATA
>NC_090741.1:16135940-16148440 GCF_036898095.1 Palaemon carinicauda
TCCGAGAAATTCAAAATGACGTCTATGTTGGTTACCGGCCATCTGTAATTCTCAACAGCTTTACTTGGGAATGTTATTTTGGTGTCTTAACCTGGGTATTATTCGAGTATGAGAGTTTAATTAAAGCCAAAAATATCAGCCCAAAAGTGTAATCTGCTATAAAATTTACATTTTTGTATGTCTTTCTTACAGATTTTAGTCGGCATGTTATTTTTAGCTTGATTTGCCTATCATATTTTTTTTAGGTAAATCCATTTTTTTTTCTTTTTTGAAACGATTTTTTTTTTTCAATAATACTTATTTGCTGCTGCTAACTTTGTTTCAGTCTTGTGTTGGTATCTTCTGGTATTAAACTTGATCAATCATAAACTAAAACTTACTTTTATATACATTACTGAAGATATGTATTGTATGGGAGAAGTTATTATACTCACACTGTATCCCTGTTTGATACATACTGAAGAAATTTCCTAACTTGTTTATCTATATACTGTCAATTTTGAACTATATCAATTAAAAATTATACTTTTGTTACTTGGAATTAAAAGGAAAGAATTAACCTTATTAAACTCCATAGCTGCATTCATTATTATTATCACCAAAAAGATCTTCCTTTCGTTGTTTATGCTTTTGAATAATTTTCTTGCAAGTGATAATTCACTGGAGCCTGACTTGCTACAAGACTAGGACAGAATACTTTCCTCCTACAACTGCACTGCATCTCTTTCCTTTATACTATATATATATATATATATATATATATATATATATATATATATATATATATATATATATATATATATGTGTGTGTGTGTGTGTGTATAAATATTACATGATTAAGGCACCTGGGCAAGGGCACCAAAAATATATTATATGATACGATGGCTCTCCGGTCTGAGCACCAAAAATATACTATATTTCTCGTGACTGGGAACCAAACATATATTATTATATATGTTATTACTGGCAAGTTAGTCAACCTCTCGAATTAAAAACTCACTTGTTTGCTTTTACATTAAAACTGTTACACTTTAAAATATTAATACACGAATTCTGAGACAGTTAAATAAATCCCAGACAACAATATATAAAACACTGAATAATCAAAGGTCTCTTAAGTACACTCAAAATCAAATTGAGTAATATATTCTTAAGAATTAGTTAAAACTTACTACAGTTCTTTAACAGGATAGGAGCGAATATTATTGTAAACAATGGTGATTGGAATAATACACTCTTTTTAAAAATAAATATATTTTATATAAATTACAAAACTGAAAGAATTCACATAAAACAAATTAATCACTTGAAATATTAAGTCTGAAGAAAACTTAGATTAAGACAAACATATTACGATCTGAAAATTATATAATAACTTGAATTTAAATGTTTAATCTGGTAAACCTTAGACTAAGAAAAATAACACTCGTGAAAATCACACAATCACTTGTTTCACTTGAAATTAAATCTGAATACAATATTCAAGGGTGACACTTATAGATAACCAGATCACAATATAAATACCTAGCTTTCCTACAGGGCCAGTTACAAAAATTTACACAATGCCAACACTCACCCCAATACAATAAATTAAAAAAATACTGTTTTGTGTTACGTATCTTTTCAACAAAGGATTTGCTTTGGTGCAAAAAGTCACCTAGGAGAGGGCACACTACAGGTATTGAACACTTTTAAAACAATACACTGAGCTGCATGTGAGAGTGAGAGAGAGAGGAAGATGGCTGTCTTAAGTTTGGAATTTTCTATATATCCATCTAACCCTGGTGTTGCCTTATATGCAAAACTTACCTACTTCCAGAAACTTCACATAGAACTGGGAAGTGGGGGGGGGGGGGGGGGGCAAGGCAAAGGTGTCAAAGTTACCAAGTACTGCCCTCTCAAATGCTTATTCATGCAACAGAAGACAAACTCTCTCCGTCAGGTAGCTCCACCCAGCCTTTTTCCCCCAAATAAAAAAAAAAGATAACATCCTATCACTAGGTTTTTTGCAAAAATTCCAAAGCACATGGTACCCAAATCAATTCTGTATTCTCTCTTAAACATGATGCAATACCCCATTAAAATATAAAAGAACATTACATAAGCCCTTACTCCAATCGTGTATGATCAAATAACACTCTCAAACAATATACGTAAGACTTTGTACCAAAATTACATGAAATAAAAAAGTTAATTCGTAGAAATAACCTAAATTTACATATACTGACTTGAATAAAGAATACAATGAATTTAATGAAGAAAGTCTCACGTAACTTACACAATAAACTTATGAAATATATATAAATAATTATGAATAAACTATTGTTTCTACTTTTCACTAGACTAGCTTCGTAAGAATATATGTATAATTAAATATAAATATACTTTAGTCTTGGCAATTGATATAAAACTTAAATAATTTTGAATACGGTATATTTCATTTAAGTCCTTAAATTTTTACTCTGATTTAAGTTGATTTAAATCATCTGATTTAGGAGTGGTCCTTAGACTGATGTACTTTTAAAGTTTTTGCATGAAGTACAGGCATGGACTCAATCCTTATCATTCCTAGTAATGTCGTGCCAAATGAACATTATTTTCATTAGCTGTGCAGAAGATCGGCAAAAGGATTGTGAAAGGCCATGAATGAAATCAAACACCTGTCAGCACACGGGAACAGGTATCCACGATCTAGATTTACCAATACTGACGTCACAGAGAGGGGTTGTATGGGTCCGTAGGGATCATCTGTCCACGCTACCCATTTGCCAGCAGTGATGTGTTTGTCTGGTTTTATTAGTCTAATGTACAGTTCCGCAACAAGGTCCAGACCTGCTTAAGCAGCAAAGTAAACTACAGTATGTTATTACTGTGATCCCAACGACACCTTTCCATACACCTCCAATTGTCTTTATGATAAAAGGGGTGCCCCTATTCAGTATGATTCCCTCAAATCATATCTTCTGAAGTAGTACCCACTGTTGCCCGCTGCCCTTGAAACACAGATTTTTTATCACTCCCAATATTCGTTGAGGGATCAAAAGGCATATGATGGCTCTTAGAGAAAGTGTCAGTATTGCTCGCCTTCGGCCATGAATGAAATCAAACACCTGTCAGCACATGGGAGCAGGTATCCACGATCTAGATTTACCAATACTGATGTCACAAAGAGGGGTTGTATGGGTCCGTGGGGATCATCTATCAATGCTACCCATTTTCCAGCAGTGATGTGTTTGTCTGATTTCATTAGTCTAATGTGCAGTTCCGCAACAAGGTCCAGACCTCCTTAAGCAGCAAAGTAAACTACAGTATGTTATTACTGTGATCCCCAATGACACCTTTCCATACACCTCCAATTGTCTTTATGATAAAAGGGGTGTCCCTATTCAGTATGATTCCCTCAAATCATATCTTCTGAAGTAGTACTCACTGTTGCCCGCCGCCCTTGAAACACAGATTTTTTATCACTCCCAATATTCGTTGAGGGATCAAAAGGCATATGATGGCTCTTAGAGAAAGTGTCAGTATTGCTCGCCTTCGGCCATGAATGAAATCAAACACCTGTCAGCACATGGGAGCAGGTATCCACGATCTAGATTTACCAATACTGACGTCACAAAGAGGGGTTGTATGGGTCCGTGGGGATCATCTGTCCACGCTACCCATTTGCCAGCAGTGATGTGTTTGTCTGGTTTTATTAGTCTAATGTGCAGTTCCGCAACAAGGTCCAGACCTGCTTAAGCAGCAAAGCAAACTACAGTATGTTATTACTGTGATCCCCAATGACACCTTTCCATACACCTCCAATTGTCTTTATGATAAAAGGGGTGCCCCTATTCAGTATGATTCCCTCAAATCATATCTTCTGGAGTAGTACTCACTGTTGCCCGCCGCCCTTGAAACACAGATTTTTTATCACTCCCAATATTCGTTGAGGGATCAAAAGGCATATGATGGCTCTCAGAGAAAGTGTCAGTATTGCTCGCCTTCGGCCTGCTTGAGACGGTTATCCAAGTGAATTAAGCCTACTTCATAACATTTGGGTACAACGGGTGCTGAAAACTGTGCGAAATGTACTTCCTAATGTCGACACTTTCCTTCACTCCCGTGTACCACCCGTGTGTCACACGATCGTTCATAGTAACAACATTTCTCTTTTTTGTATATATTATCCTTTGTATCTTCGCTCTCCCCTCGCACTGACAGCAACTTGCATCAAGCTCTTTGCTTTTCTTATTGTTAACTGTTAACAGAACCGGTTTGCCGGTTGGACAAGAAATAGCCTGTTGTATTTTATGACCTTCTTGTTGGGACTTGGTGTGTATATAAACTCGATGTTCTGTAATAAAGTTACTCAGTTTCTTTCATCTCGCCTTTTAAGTCAAAACCTATTCTTGGCATGTCACATTGGTAACCCAGGATGTCGACTTGCTCCTCCCGCCTCCCCACCCGACATCACTGGTACTATGGTGGACTCCTCGGAAGTTGGCACCGCCCCATTCAAACTTTCATTGTTCGCCAGCGGAGAGGTGTCTGCTTGGTATCTGGGCGCAGGAGTCCAGTTCCACATCAAGGGCGTGACTCGCTCAACCACCAAAGCAGATTATGTTCTCGCGGCGATACCCGAGGACACTTTCCAGGAAATCTCCGACTGGCTTTGTGAACAAGGGGACACCCCAATAGCGTATGACGCCCTCAAAACATACCTTCTACAGCAGTACTAGCCGTCACCAGCCGCCCGTATAGCAACGCTTTTTCAGCTCTCTCAACAACCCTTGGGGGACCAAAGGGCTTCGCTCGCCCTCAGGGAAATGACTAATATCGCTCGCCCTCAGGGAAATGACCAATATCGCTCGCCTACAACTTGCCACGGACAGGCTCTCATCCCTAGGTGAACCTACTTCGTGCCCTTTGAGTACGCCGTTTACCCGGACATGTTCGCGCTGCCATACCCGATGTTGATAGTTTACCCATAAAGGACTTAATGACCAAAGCCAATGCCCTTATGGACAGCCACTTCACGACCTTCAAGACGTCCATAAACACCTCCACTCTTGACGAAGAGGTCACCTATTTTCAACGCCAACCGAAGCTGAAGTGAATGTCGCAGGGCACACACACCTACCCCGTGACATGCCGGCGCGGCGACAAAGCTACCCATCACCCACCAGTCGCTTGAGCCCCAACCAACGACTTCTACAGCCACTTACTGCGGCCCTCGGCCGCAGTTTTGCTACTATTACTCCAGATTCGGGGCTTACATTATCGTTTAGAAACTGTAAATTTGATTGGAAGTTTCTCGTTGCTGATGTCACATTGCCAATCCTCGGTACGGATATCCTCTCTCATTTTCCCCTTCTGGTCGATGTCGCCCACCGACGATTGGTCAACGCAGATTCATACTTGTCGACACCTCTTTAACCCGCCCCCTCCAACCTTGCTCTCCACATCAACGCACCCAAAGATGCCTACACCCACCTCCTCACGTCGTACCCGGAAGTTTTCCGTCGATAATTTTGCAAAACGCCCACTGCTCCTGCCAGACACGGTATTTATCACCATATCAAGACGACGGGACCCCAGTCTTCACCAAATTCAGACGTTTGGCGACGGATCGATTGGCAGCAGCCAAACAGACGTTCGCCGAAATGGAAGAAATCGGCATTTACCAAAAGCCCTCCACCCATGGTCGTCACCCTTACACATCGTCCTGAAGACAGATGGCTCCCTTCGTCCGTGTGGGGATTACAAGTGCCTGAACATGCAAACAGAACCGGATCACTACCCCCTCCCAAATATCGCCGACGTGACCATTTACCTGCACAAAGCAAAGGTTTTCTTCACGCACGACCACCTGAAGGGGTATTATCAGGGGCCTATGAACCCAGAAGACATCCCAAAGACTGCCATAACCACTCCCTTTGGTACATACACCTTCAATTACTCCTTTTTTGGCCTTCGTAATGCTGGGGCCACTTTTCAACATCTCATGAATGGCATCTTACGGGACCTCCCCTCCTGTGTATGTTACGTGGACGACATACTTGTGCTCTCTTCCTCAAAAGAGGAACGTGCTCGTATGCCTGCAACAAAACGGCCTTGTAGTCTGAGACAACAAGTGTACCTTTGGCGCCAATGAAGTGCCGTTCATAGGGCACCACATCACTCCTGAAGGAGTCCATCCCCTCCCTGAGATGGTAACAGCCATTCAGAACTTCCCTATGCCCTTGACTGTCAAAGCACTGCAGGACTTTTTGGGGATGATGAACTATTATCACCGTTTTCTGCCAGCCATTACCACCACTCTTGCTCCCCTCTACACCTCCCTCAAGGGAAAGCCAAAAGACCTGAAGTGGGGTCCCCTTCAATAAGCGGCCTTCTACAACACAAAGAATGCCCTATCAATCGCTGCTGCTCTCACTTTTCCCGTCCAACATGCCCTCTCCTTCTCTTCCCCGAATCCAGCGACGTCGCTGTGTGTGCAGTCATCGAACAGGTGGTCAACAGCTCGCTCCGCCCATAGGCCTTCTTCAGTGGAAAACTGTCCAAGGCAAAATTGGGTTATTCTACCTTCGATCGCGAATTGCTGGTGGTGCACTTGGCTGTTCGTTACTTTTGTCATTTCTTAGAAAGTCCGCCCTTTGTCATTCGTACAGACTACATGCCTCTGGTGCACGCCTTCACTCGACAGTCTGACGCCTGGTCTGCCCATCAACGCCGACATCTCTCCGCCTTGGCTGAATACCACGTCCCTGGAAAAATTAATCCTGTTGCCAATGCCCTGTCAACTGGGAACAGATTACAACGTTTGGCTGAAGCCCAACGACAAGATCCAGAGTATCAAACATGTAGGATAATCTTCACATCCCTCTGTTGGGAAGACGTCGCCCTCAACGACTTCAACACCACCCTCCTCTGTGACGTCAGTACTGGTAGGCCACGAACTTGGGTTCCTGCTCCCATGCGCCGACAGGTGTTTGATTTCATTCACAGCCTTTCACATCCCTTGCGCCGTTCTACTGCACAACTGCTGAAGACGAAGTTCATTTGGTATGGCATTTCTAAGGATGCTAAGGATTGTGTCCGCACCTGGACTTCTTGCCAAACTTCCAAAGTACATCGACACTAGGATTCAGGAGTGGGGACCTTTCCTTTATTTCAGCGTCGTTTCGCCCACATTCACGTCGACATTGTAGGCCCCCTTACCCACATCACAAGGACGTTGTTACCTGTTTACCCTCATCGACCGCTCCACTCGTTGGCCTGAAGCCATTCCCATAGAAATTGTAATGTCCACCCCATGTACATCTGCCTTACTCTCAGGATAGATTGCGAGATTTGGTATTTCTGAGCATATTTCTTCTGACAGGGGTATCAATTTCACCTCTCATTTATGGACATCATTGGAGAATCTCTTGGGAATAACCATACCTCAGACAACTGCCTACAACCCTGGTGCCAATGGAATGGTTGAACGTTTTCATCGTACCTTCAAAGCAGCTTTGATGTCCCGCTGCAAGGACTCCAAATGGTTTACTCAGCTTCTTTGGGTCCTCCTGGGACTAAGGACCACTCCTAAAGACACCCTCGATATCTCGGCAGCTGAAATGGTGTATGGCGACCCGTTGGTCGTCCCTGCCAAATTTTTTCCTTCTGCAACCTCATATGACAATCTCCAACGCATATGTCATGTCGTGGGAAAATTTAATCCATGCCGCCAGACTTACAAGCCCCCAGTGAAGCATCACATACCGATAGACTTGCATTCTGCAACGTACGTCTTCCTACGCAATGAGATTATACGGGCCCTTTCCTTGTGATACGACGCAATCCGAAAGCATTCTTACTAAAACCTTGATCGTCTAAAACCTGCTTATCTCCTGCCAGATGACCCGCTTACAGTTCGCCTCTCGATCAGGGCGCCCTATTTAACATGTACAGTATGTCATTTTTAGGGGGAGGGGAGCCATGTACTACTCGTGTGTCACACGATCGTACATAGTAACAACATTTCTCTTTTTTGTATATGTTATCCTTTGTATCTTCGCTTTCCCTTCGCACTGACAGCAACTTGAATCAACCTGTCTGCTTTTCTTATTGGTAACTATTAACAGAACCGGTTGCCGGTTGGACAAGAAATACCCTGTTGTATTTTGTGACCTTCTTGTCGGGACTTGGTGTGTATATAAACTCGATGTTTTGTAATAAAGTTACTCAGTTGCTTTCATTCATTCTGTTATTATTACTATTGATATTATTTTTATTATTGTTATCATTATTATTAATAATAATAATATTATTATTATTATTATTATTATTATTATTATTATTATTTCTGTTATTATTATTATTATTATTATTATTATTATTATTATTTTATTATTATTATTATTATTATTATTATTATTATTAGCCAAGCTACAACCTTAATTGGAAAAGCAAGATGCTATAAGCCCAAGGCCTCAAACAGGGAAAAATAGCCCAGTGAGGAAAGGAAATAAGGAAATAAATAAACAATATCAGAAGTAATGAAAAATCTAGATAAAACTATTTGAAAATAAATATTAACAACATTAAAACAGATAATATATAGACTAAAAAGACTTATATCAGCCTGTTCAACATAAAAATCTTTGCTGGATGTTTGAACTTTTGAAGTTCTATTAATTCAACTACCCGATTAGGAAGGTTATTTCACAACTTGGTTACAGCTGGAATAATATTGTGCAGTATTGAGCCTTATGCTGAAGAAGGCCTGACCATTAGAATTAACTTCATGACTAGTATTACGAACAGGATGAAGCTGTCCAGGAATATCTGAATGAAATGGATGGTCAGAATCATAAAAAAATGAATGCAACATGCCTAATGAACTAATTGAACGACGATGCCAAAAATTAATATCTAGATAAGGAATAAGTGATTTAATTGACTGTAAGTTATTGTCCAACAAATTAAGATGAGAATCAGCAGATGAAGACCAGGTAGGAGAGCAATACTCGACCCATGGTAGAATGAAAGAATTAAGCCACTTCTCCAGAAGAGATTGATCACCGAAAACCTTAAAAGACTTTCTCAATAAGCCATTTTTTGTTTTTGTGCAATTGAAAAAGACACAGCCCTAATGTGTTCCTTTTTATATATTCCACTGACTGCAGTTTCAACCATTCAGTCATGGCTTTCATCAGAGCTACATTGAACAACAGAAATAACCTTCAATATAAAGGGTATCATCATGAAAATGTAATCACAAAATATAAATATTTGTGAAGAAATTTAGATGTTTTTAAATTCCCTAAGAAATTATTTGATAAATGACTTTGACGACGAGGATCTAGAAGACAAAAAGATCTCCCATAGTTATCACTCACATCTAATAATTAGTAAAAGTTTGAACAATTAGTATCAACCCTTCTTTTTTTATTCTGTCCAAAGAATGTCATTGGATTTCATTGGAAACCTATAATGTATATATATATATATATATATATATATATATATATATATATATATATATATATATATATATATATATATATATATATATATATATATATATAAACAGGATGAATAAAATATTTCAAATTACTCTCTCTCTCTCTCTCTCTCTCTCTCTCTCTCTCTCTCTCTCTCTCTCTCTCTCTCTCTCTCTCTCTCTCTCTCTCTCTCTCTTTTCCCCTTCGGTGAGGTCATAAACGAAAGTCTTAAGGCCAAATGGTAGAAAAATTTATATATCTTTGGGACACTTTCTACGATAAGAGAAAATTATACAAAAGAGATAGGAGACACTTTAGTGAAAAGGGCAAGAGAGTATACGGAAACCAATCTTAGCCTGTACAATTGCTTAAACACAGTAGACCAAGAACAAACTAGACCCTTAGAAAATCGTCCAACAACAAATAGAGGAAATTTGGCAGAAAACTTGGATAATGCAGATAAAGGTATAACTAAAGCACTAGTAAATCAGGGAAACTTTGCAAAGCCAAAGAAAGAAAAGAGGGAATTTTATCAGAGTGGCACAATTCAATGTCTTGTTGGTTAGAAACAGAATGGAAAACTCTATGTGTTCTTCAGAGCAGTGTCGTAGCTAGAAGTTTGTTAGTGGGTGGGCACCTAGGGGGCACTGCTAAATAAGGGGAGGGTACTAAGCTATTGGACCGACCCTATACATGCCAATTTCAGAAGCATTCTAAAGCCCTATGAGAAGGGGCTTAGGTCATATTCTGAGATCAGCGGTGGATATTTAGGCATTACACAGGTATCTGTGATTATGTTATATTGTATCAAGTAAAAAAGAGATACATGGTACATTATAACTATACGTAATTACTAATTAGGAAGAATTACAGATATAAAGATTAAAAACATATAGTAAGCAAGCAAAATATGTTAATTCCTGTAATTCTTATGCGTATAGAAATTGAGAAGTGCAGTATAAACATGGAATTGCAAGAAAAGAATAACTTTTCATAAGTTTATTATGTAATAGGTACTCGATAAAAAAAAATTAATGAATGAATTAAATTTCATGAATATATATATATATATATATATATATATATATATATATATATATATATATATATATATATATATATATATATATATATATATATATATATATATATATATATATATATATATATATATATATATATATATGTATATATATATATGTGTATATATATATACATATATATATATATATATATATATATATATATATATATATATATATATATATATATATATATATATATATATATATATATATATATATATAGAAAGTAACAAAATAAAAAAAATTCTTGCTCTACATTATGTGATGAAGGAACAGACTACTAAGCCATGAAATATTTTTCCAATTTTCTCTTCTTCCTGTGATTTTCTCTAGACCTATCTAAACATTCCTCTAAATCTAGTCTTTTAACTGTCACACTTTCAGTTGACAACACAGCAATATTGTTTATTTTGGCATTGATCATTGCATTTATGAGAGTAGTCTTAATAAATTTCAAAGTAGAGAAGCTTCTCTCAGCTGAAACCGATAACATAAGTAACGCTTCAGAAAGGACTCCTCATATGGATTAAAAATTTCCTTAAGTCTAACAATGATTTAGGTCCTCCAGTTCCACTTACGGCCTCGTAGCGTCTTTCTAACATGTGTTTAGCAGAGAACAGCTTATGTTTGAGATCTTTAGTGTTAGCATACTAGGCATGAATAAATCAACACAATTTCTCAAAAGATAAGAATTCCATGCTTTGTGAATTAAGTGACTGGAATGCTTTCATAAGCTAGTACGTTTCGTTACTTAACAGGCTTTTCACTTCTTACAACATACGAGGCACAATAGGGTAGAAAAGTTACTTCGTCCTGAATCCTTAACAATGAGGTCAAAGTGTGTGTTTCCTGATTATTTTTTTCAAACAGAAGCACCAACAAACTCCTGCAATTTTGTAGATTTTATATGTTTCCTTGATAGTCTACACTCTGAAGTATCAAAACCAACAGCTGTTGTAATCAATGGAGAAGCTCCAGCGTGGGCAGCTGTTACAAGTGGAGTACCTCAAGGATCCCTCTTTATCCTATTGCTATTTCTGATCTACATTAATGACATAGATTTAGGATTAACTAGTAGAATAGCCAAATGTGTCTACGATACTGAATTAGGTATAAATGGCGTGAAAACCTTAAGAAAGGATCTAATGAAGCTAGGAGAGTGGCCCAGAAAATGGTAAATGCCTTTTAACCAACAATCAGATAACTCACTCATGGGTAATAAAATAGAAAGTGTGGACCAGGGGGAAGATCCCGGTATTATATTCAGTTAGGATTTGAAGTTCACCAAACAGAGCATAAAAGCTGAAAAGAAAGCACAAAAACTAATAGGCTAAATAAAGAGGCAATGCCAATACATAAACAAAGATACTGCACTACAGCTGGACACATCACTAGTAAGACCCCATCTAGAATACGGAGTCCAATTCTGGGCTCCAAGTATTCGGAAGGATATAGATAAATTGGATGCAGTACAAGTTGGACCCACCAAACTGGTTCCAATACTATGGCAATTTGGATATAGACGGAGGATGGAACGTTTGAACTTATTTGATCTACAAACACGTCTAAGGGGACAGCTAATAGAGGCATTTTAAATTCTTAAAGGAATAACAAATGTAGACTACAACAATCTATTCACGCTTAGCATAAATCATTCCAAAGGTAACGGATGCAAACTGAAATTAAAAAAGATACAACACCAATCAATGTGGCAATTTCTTTACATACAAAATACCAAATACTTTAATAGACTTCCAGCGGATGTAGTAAACAGTAACAGGGTAAACGTGTTCATGAATAAGTTAGACTAGAACATAAGAACTCTCTAAATGCTTAAACTAATTTGGTCTACCAAAGAGCAAGGATGGACTAAAAAGTCTGTCAGACATCCAAAATCCCTTTAACTCATTGTAACTCTTCTTCATCTCGTCCCACAAAG
>NC_090741.1:16168440-16170940 GCF_036898095.1 Palaemon carinicauda
CTATTGGACGATAGTTATTCTTATCTGAGAGAGACTTATGGTAATCCTTAACTAAATTCAGAATTTTTATTTCGGTCAGATTTTTTATACGAAACGATGCCTGAACAAACAAATGAACAAAAGTGACAGATGTACATACAGAGTTGGATGGGCATATCGTAAGTGATTCCCTGTGATTCCATCCAGGTCCGCGGCACTATTTAACAAAAGGGATTTTAAAGCATCTGGAACGTCTTTAAAGGAAACTATTGGTATGGTGCTTTCTTCATCTTCACTTTCCATCGACAAAGACATTTGTTGATGGATGGTTCGTACCTTCCATAATATGAGCATAATGATTCTTCCAACCTTCTGCTATGTTTGACTATCCCCTTATTCTATCAATACTAACCGGTAGTTTGGTAGTTTTCTTTCTTATTTTGTTTATTGTTTTCCAAGGATTTCTCCTGCTCACATCTCTATCGATTTTTTCCTTTGCTCACCATGCTAAACTTTAAAAATACATCAACACACAGATTCAGGACGTGGTACCTTTCCTCAGCCTCAGAGTTAATTTGCCCATATTTATGCCAACATAGTTGGGCCCTTACACACATCACAAGTACATTATTACCTGGTTGCTGTCATTGACCACATTACTTACTGGCCTGAAGACTTTCACATGGAAACTGCAACGTCCACATCATGTACATATGTCCTACTCTAATGGTGGATGGTAATATTTGGTATCCCTGATCATACTGCTTTTGACAGGGTTACCAGTTTCACCGCTCAATTGTAGACATCATTAGCAAAACACTTGGGAATCACTCTACATCAGGCAATCGCCTACAACCCTGCAGCCAATGGAATTGTTGAATGTTTTCATCTCATCTTCAAATCAGATTTGATGTCCTGCTGCAAAGACTCTAACAGCTTTACTCAGATTCTCTGGGTCTTCTTGAGATTAAGCATTACTCCAAAGGACACCCTGCATGTCGCAGTAGCTGAAATGTTGTATAGCGATCCGTTGGTCGTCCCTGATGAATTTTTTTCCGACGACAACCTCACCTAACAATTTCTCGATTCTACGTTACATTGTGGGAATATTTACTCACTCCATGCCAGCAGCCTTACAAGTTCCCAGCAAAGCAACACATACTGGCAGATTTGCACATGGTATCAAACCTTTTACTGCACAGTGACACCAGTAAACGACCACTAATGCCCCCTTACACAGGCCCTTTCCTTCTGATCTGTCAAACAACAGTGTTCTTACTGAACATTCATGACTAAGAAAGCTTGGGCTCCATTGATAGCCTTAAACCTTTGTATACTGCAAGATGACCCTCCTACAGTACACCTCTCAAGAGCAAGGGGCCCCCTTTCACATGTATTCCTTTTTCAGAAGGGAGCCATGTACTGCACACACGCTTGCACATAGTAACAATTTTTTCTTTTTTATTGTATATCTTGCTCTACTGGTTTGAGTCTCTCTTTTCATGAATTGATGTGTTTGAATTTTTTTGACTTTCTTCCATTAAAGCTCTTGTATATAAGCTCGCTGTCTGTTGAAACAAAGTTAGTTGCATTCACCTCGTCTCTCAGTCATAACCTAATTGCTTGCTCGAACAAAAGATTTATATCAGTGGCCAGTAGTTAAGTTTCCTTTTATGAGTGCATTTACACGTCCTATACCAAACTGATAATTGATGTTTGTAGTATTCTATTTGGATAAGCTTCTGTCCTCCCCTGCCATAGTTGACTATCTTTATCATGTCTTCATTCCTTGAATAAATGTCTATTCTTTCTTCATGTATGTTGTGATGATAAAATATTTTGTAAACACATGTTTTTGTTAATTTACAATCTAAATTTCCTTATTATGAAAAGAAAACAAAGTCAGAATTTTTAAAGGTAAAGCTATGGCGGTCTTGAGGCATGCAAAAGATTTAGTCCTTTCTGCTCTACTCTGAAGGTGTATCCGGTGTCCAAGTGGCTTTGCAAATCAATATAGAGAAAGCGACCAGAGGAGTCTCCACCTATTTAACCTCCATCAATGATATCAAATTCATACAAAAAATGGGATCTCAAAGTTATTAATTTCTCCATAATTTCAGATAAGTCTGATTTTAGGAAACAGAATAATTTAGGATTTACAGAATAGAGACCGCTAAATGAAGATATCAGCTAAATACCTATGGATTATCTGATACCATTATCTGATACCAAGTGTCAGACTAATCATGTTCTTTAGTCTGAGAAGTGTCACATCTAAATCTTAACCTTTTAATTTTTTAGACATATCCTATCTACAGAGTTTTAGTTCTCAGTATGCTGGAATAATTTATAATCATGTGTAGCTCTGACCGACCTGGGATCGTAAATCTTCCAAGGTTTAAATTTTCTTCCTGCTGACCACCTGGAAAATAAAATAGCTGAAATTAAAACTATATCCGGGATAATAAGCAACCGAACCGTCCCACCAGGGTTGACTATAAAAAAGAAAAAAAAAAAAAAA
>NC_090741.1:16175940-16183440 GCF_036898095.1 Palaemon carinicauda
AACTTCCAGAAAATATAGCAGCTTCAACTTTTTCCTAAAGTAATCTTTTTATATATAAAGAATTTCCAGTTGACCAGTTTTATTTGGAATAGTGAGGTTTCGCTTACTAATGAGAGGAGGCTTAGGCGTGTGCAGCTCAGGTAAACGTCTCATTACACATGTAATTTTTTCAGCATTTTTAGCCACAAATACTGTTAATTAACCGCACAGCTATTTAATCTTTTTCGAGGTTATAGTTTAAAAATAAACCTCATATAGTTTCAAGTTTTATAAACCGAGTAAATGTAAATCAAGATGTATATCTAGAATATTTACTTCTGGTATTAAACTGAGAAAATGAATGAGAGGGAAATAACAGATTCTCAATTAAAAGTGTCAGTACCGTTAAATATTACAAGCTATGTATTTTTTGAAAGCGAAAGTGTAGTTTGGAAAACTTGATGAATGAAAAATTTCCCTTCTTTTAATTACAATTTTGACTGTTACTACAATACTTTTTTATATCAAATGTAATTTATATTCACATTCATATTCTTATTATCCTGAAATTTTTTAAATTCAAGAGCATTACAGGTCTACATATCAACATATACAGATAACGTATAGAGGTTTATCCAAAATTTTTTAAATTAAATTAAAAATATACAGTCACGTAGTTCCTGTAATAATTATTGACATCGTATACAATTTTTACATATTGTATGTACGGTTTTAAAATCAATTTTTCAGACCACCTACCCCTATAATGCTAATCCCATCTTCCAGCCTCCTATTACAAATATGAACAAAATAATATACATGGCTAGAGGAGTGAAAAAAAATGACTGTTGTTAAGCAGGCTACTGGAGAGCATTCTAACATTTATGCAAAAACGTTCGGTGGATACAATGCTCTCATTGACTTTGAGAGACCACTGGCATATCATGGGAGCTTCTCTGAAATATGGGAAGAGTCAAAAAAGAATTTGGTAAGATTTTGGAATTCTTTATTTTCAGGAAAAATAGTCTGGTCTCTGATGTTATGATATTCACTCTCTCTCTCTCTCTCTCTCTCTCTCTCTCTCTCTCTCTCTCTCTCTCTCTCTCTCTCTCTCTCTCTCTCTCTCTCTCTCTCTCTCTCTCTGTTTTGTTCTTTCCGAAATATCCACACCTAGAAGAAAATAAGTCGGTGACTAACTTAACTCTCTAACGGAAATATTAGAGAGATTTCCATTCCTCTTTGAGGAGAAATGGTAGAAGTTTATAGAAGAAGATCAAATCTACAATGATAGAGAGTTTGCTGAGTTGGTAAATATCTACAGCTTGAAAATGAGAATTGTATGTCCTTCCAGTAACGACAAAATGGATTCAAACCTTAGTCATTGAAAACGTCATTGGGAGTAGAAGTTTCCTGAAATGTTATCTGTGTGGCAATATTATGTATGTACATCTCCACCTACTTGTTTTCTCTCTCTCTCTCTCTCTCTCTCTCTCTCTCTCTCTCTCTCTCTCTCTCTCTCTCTCTCTCTCTCTCTCTTTCTTTACATTCACTTGTGAATGTGATATAGAATTTTGGTTGCCTTCGGAAGAGATCAAATGCATGGAATTGAAATTGTTTGTAGATGAGATCACCATGCACGAAATTCGACCCTATCCGTTATGGATATATATATATATATATATATATATATATATATATATATATATATATATATATATATATATATATATATATATATATATATATATATATATACATATATAACGGATTTTGAGCGAAGCGAAAAATTTATTTTCGGGTGAGATAGCCATGTCGTCCTGATGGAAGATATCTTTAAGTAGCTTCCTAGGGTATATTTGACTACAGTGATATTCCCAGAGAATTTAACTTAAGGTCTCCAGAATTCTAACTCCTGGTGCGAATATCCTTAAAGTTTCCTTCAAGGATATCTCATAGTATCAGGGGACGTATTCTTGACACGCCACATAGCAATCTTCACCCCACATAGCGTTTACGCTTAGAGGCGGAAAGTGGCAAAATAAAAGAGGAGCCGTTATTAAGGTGCCCTTCCTCCGTTACTGTTTGAGTACCTCTAGGGCGCCTTCATCGCCGCAATCTTTATTCCTTGTAGCGTTGAGCAGGTGCTACAGATACAGTAGTCTTGGGAGGGATCCTGCCAAGGCCTTTCATGGAAAGGAGGGCGGGTCCATCAGGACGATATGGGTATCTCACCAAAAAATAGATTTTTCACTTCGCTCAAAATCCGTTTTTTTTAGGCTCAGGCCATGTCGTCCTGATGGAAGTTTACCAGAACATCAATGTATCTGTGGATTTTCCAATTGTGCCTTAACTTCAAGACAATATTTCCTTGGTTGTTTTAGACCTTAGAGACCTATGACGTTACCGTTATACGTCATTGCTTCTAATCATGAACTATGTTAGTGCTTCCTGCCCCGACAAGGAAGAGTCATACTAGAATCAGGAAAAAGTCTCGAAGTTTGCATAAATCATATGACCAACCAAGCGACAAAAGGGCACACATGTCTCCCTGTATACCCAATCAGTCGATGTTTGTATTTTCAAAACAAACAAGGGTCTACATAAGCCACCGTAGTATCCATGGTATACCGGCTCAGCTGTATACCACAACAGACAAGTTTATATCCATGTCAAAACAAGGTATGCATGGGTAGAAAAGGTTTGTATACATTTAGGAACAAAGTTACTTCAGTTGTTCTATGTTATTATGCAGAATAATAAGGAATAAAAAAATAATGCTCGTACATAACTTTATTTATATAGGTTTGGGGCGAAATGAGACGCAAAGATCAATCAATTAATAAATAGTAATTCAGCATACATTTCATAATAGCACAAAAATGCAAATGAATAATAATAAACATAGAAAATGCAGGCCAGACTAGAAATACTTGTTTCATCTGAAAGAAAACAATCGTTCATGCCACTCAATTTAAAATTCAATAATTTTCTAATACATTTCTGAGAAAGTCTGTCTTTTACACTGTTTAAAAACACACGGCACTGGTGTTAAGTCTGTTTCTTCACCTTTAATCACTAGAACAGTCCTTAGGGTCCACCTTGGTGACATTTCACTCGCCATGTTGCACTGTAAAGTGCCAATATGTACACCTATTGAATTATAGTCCCAATTAATTCACTATTCCTCGCAGCACCAAGCGACAGGTTTTAGTACACTACCTGCCACCACCACATGTCTTTTTAATTCTTGCACTTGCTTCGCGTAGTGCTTGAAAAACACTCTAGATGACTTCCATCCAGTATACGAGCGAAGACGCTCGAAATCCATGAACTGGAAAAATTCAATGACGAAGCAATTTTCCTAGGATCCTAACCTGGGGGTGTACTGTCATGATCCGCTCTGCGAATGAAGTAGGTGATTTTCACCCTTAGTTGTTTCAGGGATAAGTTTGATCCCGATGTTTCCCCTTTAAAGAGCTGTCCTCCCCTGAAGTCTGAAGTTCTACGAAGATTGACCTTTAGACACTCCACTGGACACAGCAAGACATCTTCCATCAAAGGGCAGGTTCTCCAGGGACCCCACCTCCTGGTGGGTAACTCGTTCTTGGCAAGAAACGGGTCAGGAAAGATAATCAGTTCTCCCACTTCTATAAACTAAAAATGACCCTCTTCCCCAGAAAGGGCCACTATCTCACTAACTCTAGCTCCCGAGGCTGGAGCAAAGAAGAATATAACTTTTTGAGTCAAATTTTTCAGAGAGCAGTTCTCATTCTCCAACATTGAGGCAAAGTGTAGAGCCTTATCTAAGGACCATGAGATGGGCTTTGGAGGTGCTACAGGCCTAAGCCTAGCACAGGCCTTAGGAATCTTGTTAAAGATTTCATTAGGAAAGTCTACTTGGGAAGCGTAAAGCAAAGGTCTAGTCAAGGCAGATTTACACATAGTTATCGTGTTGGCTGCTAAACCTTGTTCATGAAGATGAATAAAGAAGGATAAATAGAAATCTGTTGAGATTTCCTTTGTTTTTTGCCTTGACAAAAACAACCCACTTCTTCCAAGACGACTCATATTGCCTTCTCATAGATTTAGACTTATATTCCTCTAAGAAGTCTATACTTTCTTTCGAGATCCCAAACCTTTTCCTTACTGCTAAGGAGAGAAAATCATGAGATGAAGGTCTTGGGTTTTCCGTAATAAAGCGAACACAGTTGACTTCTGTACTTGTTGAGTCAGAACTGGGTCCGGCAGAGGAATCAACCTCAGCTGCAATTCCAATACTAGAGGGAACCCGATGCTCCTGGGCCACTTGGGAGCTACTAGGGCTGCTGTTCCTTGAAAAGATCTCAGCTTGTTGAGGACCTTCATCAGCAGGTTAGATGGAGTGAAGAGATAAATCCTGGTCCATCTGTTCCAGTTGAGGGACATGGCGTCCACCGCTTCCGCTAGAGGGTCCTGGTATGGAGCCACATAACGAGGTAGTTTCTTGTTGTCGATCATCGCGAAGAGGTCGATCTGCAGTTTTAGGACTTGATGTAAGATGAAGGAGAATGATCTTGAATCTAGGGACCATTCTGTCTCTATCGGTGTTAGTCTGAATAGAGCGTCCACCGTCACATTGCGAAAACCTTGAAGGTGAACTGCTGATAAGTGCCATCTCTTCATTTCCGCTAAGCGGAAGATGGCTAACATCACTTGGCTGAGTTGAGGTGATCTCGAACCTTGACGATCAAACATCTCATTAGCACCTCGCTGTCCAGAATCAGTCTTATGTGGACTGAAGGGCGAGGGGACAATTTCTTCATTGTGAGGAAGACTGCCATGGACTCCAAAATGTTGATGTGCAAGGTCTTGAATAGAGAGGACCAAGTTCCCTTGACTTTCTGTTGATGAGAGTGACCTACCCATCCTTCCTTTGATGCATCTGTGTGGATGATGTCTGAGGGTGGAGGCGGTTGCAGAGGCACCGACCTCTTCAGGTTCTTGACCCTCGTCCATGGCTTGAGAAGTGATCGTAGTCGGATCGGCATCGGTATTATTAGATCTCTTTGACCGTTTGATGCGTATGTTCTCCAGACTCCTGAAGCATCTTTTAGCTGTGCTCTTAGCACTGGGTCTGTCACTGATGCAAGTTGAAGGGAGCCCAGCACTTTCTCCTGTTGGCGTCTTGATATCCTGTCGGATTTCAGTAGTCTCTTGACAGATCGCGCTATCTCTCTCCTCATCTTTGATGGAATGGCGAGGCGATGTGACTGTAGGTTCCAATGTATACCTAGCCATTGAAACTTCTGAGCTAGAGATAGTCGAGACTTTTTGATGTTGATCTTGAATCCCAATTGTTCCAGGAACTGGATCACTTTCTTAGATGCTTGCATGCATTTCGTCTCGGATGCTGCCCACACCACCCAATCGTCCTGGTAGGCCATCACCTGGACACCAACTAGGTGTAGTTGTTGAATGACTGCATCTTCAAGCTTCGTGGAGATCCTTGGGGATATGTTTAGTCCGAAGGGCATGGCTCTGAAAGTGTACTTTTTTTTGTAGCCTGAATCCTAGGTAGGAGGAGAGTTGGCGATTGATCGGAATGTGTCAATAGGCATCTGCCATGTCTATGGAGACTGTGTATGCCCTTTTGGGCAATAGGGTCCTTATGTGTTGAAGGGTCAGCATCCTGAACTTGTCGTTTTCTATGAACTTGTAGAGTGGCGACAAGTCCAAAATGATTCTGAGTTTGTCTGAGTCCTTGGGAACACAAAACAGCCTTCCTTGGAATTTGATGGACTTTGCCAGCCTTATCACCCATTTGCTCAAGAGTTCTCGGGTATATTCTTCCAAAACGGGGGTGGAGTGTTTGAAGAATTGAGGAAATGATGGTGGAGCTGTCTTCCAGCTCCAACCTAGTCCGTTCTTGATCAGGCTGTGGGCCCGGGGATCGAAGGTCCAGTGATCCCGGAATAGTCGGAGTTTTCCTCTACCGGAAGCATCTCATTGCTTCTGGTGTCCGGAAGGCTTACCTCCTTGACCGTGTCCTCCCCTACCCCCTCTTCCTCTTGAGGGATGTCTAGAAGAATCTCTACTTGACCCTCTACCTCATAGGCAGGAGTGAAGGCTGGTGACAGAGTCACCACCTGCCGGGGTACCATCTGGTAGGTGGGTTGGGGCTGTGCCTCCATCTGGGGCACCGCGGTCATGGGACGTTGTTGTTGTTGTCTTGCGGGGCGAGATGGCAACCTTGGCCTCTTTGTCTTCCTTTTCGGTTGCGGACCCTCATCCGGCGAAGACTTCCTCTTAGCCGACATACCCCACTTTTGGAGAAGGTTCCTGTTCTCCGTGGCGTCCTTGTCGACTATCTCTTTGACCACTTCACTCGGGAAGAGGTCCTTTCCCCAGATATTGGGAGATATCAACTTTCTAGGTTCGTGTTTTACTGCAGCCGAAGCAAGTACGAACTCCCTGCAAGCCCTTCTAGCCCTAACAGAACCATAGAAGTCTTTGATCAGGGTTGCCAAATTGTTTTGGCCACGACCGTAAACATATCTGGGGATCTATGTTCACTGGCCATCGCCTCCAAGGTGGTCTGGAGGGACAGAGGGGCAGCAAGCCTTTTCTTTGTCTCCTGCTCTCTGCACAGGAGAAATTCAGACAACTTAGGGAGGTTTTCACTGAACTGACATCCAGCAATATCCGCCTCTAACTTCCCGACTGAGAAGGTAAGCTGTATATCCTTCCAGTCCTTGTGATCTGTAGGCAGGGCTAGGGAAAGTGGTCTACACTCCTCAAGTGTAGGGCAAGGTTTCCCAGTTTCCACTGCCTTCATCACCGCCTTGAACCCTTTTTCCGCAAAGGGAAAGGCCATTATAGCTGGAACAAGAAAGGAAGGATGTTTCTTAAACAGGGCTGGCACCTTCGAAATAGTGAAGCCCCTGTCCTTCAGACTGCTAGCCATTAAAGCTTGAGCCTTTGCATGGTCAAGCCCAATGACCTCTTGCAGCTTTGTCTCCTCCTTGGACACAGGTTCTGCCTTTAAACGGACGAAGCAGTCTGGACAAGACTCAAAGCTGGGCCAGAATTCGATGTCCTCAATAAGGACAGCTCCCAGGTTTTCCGAGATGAAAATCTTCCCATTCGTGATTGGCATGTACTCTGCTTGCCTCCATGGGTTTACCTCAGAGCATGAGGGAAGATCTTGCACATTGAGTCTCCTATGAGACCCATGGGATGCTGCAAGCTGATGTATCTCCTTCATCAACGCAGCTTCCCTTTCTTCACTCTGTTTTTGGAACCTCTACATCATAGACATAAGAGTAGACAGGGTCTTCCCTGTTTCATCAGATGGAGAAGCAGAGGACGTAGAAGGCACTGGTTCTGGGGCTGGAACCGACGAAACAGACACCGTTTCGACTTCATCCTCTTCCGTTTCTGGAGCCAACGTAGACTCCTCTTCCTGACCTTCCACAAGAAGGTCCTTTTCGGTGTCTTCTGACACCTTTGACATCCTCTCGTCTAGATGGAAGTCCTTCATCG
>NC_090741.1:16193440-16210940 GCF_036898095.1 Palaemon carinicauda
CAAGTTGTGGAATGATCTTCCTAATCGGGTAGTTGAATCAGTAGAACTTCAAAAGTTCAGAGTTGGAGCAAATGTTTTTATGCTGACCAGGCTGACATGAGTCTTTTCATAGTTTATATATGACATATTTGTTTTTGACGTTGTTAATAGTTTATATAGGACATATCTGTTTTGACGTTGTTACTGTTTTTAGAATGATTTATTATTATTTTATTCTCATCATTTATTTATTTCCTTATTTCCTTTCCTCACTGGGCTATGTTTTCCTATTGGAGCCATTGGGCTTATAGCATCTTACTTTTACAACTAGGGTTGTAGCTTGGCTAGTTATAATAATAATGATGATGATAATAATAATATTACATTCACATTAAATTATTTCATATCATACAGCTACAGGTGCTATATTATTCATGTCACTTATGATATATATATATATATATATATATATATATATATATATATATATATATATATATATATATATATATATATATATATATATATATATATATATATATATATATATATATGTGTGTGTGTGTGTGTGTGTGTATCATCCGTTACTAGTCCCCTGCAAAACAAAGGCCTCATACGTGTACTTCTACTTCCGTCTGTTCATTGTCTTTCTAT
This sequence comes from Palaemon carinicauda, assembly GCF_036898095.1. NCBI lineage: Eukaryota > Metazoa > Arthropoda > Malacostraca > Decapoda > Palaemonidae > Palaemon > Palaemon carinicauda. The sequence continues at coordinate 16,194,074 of NC_090741.1, forward strand.
CCCATTCTATACCCGCATATTTTCTGAGTTATTATTCCGAAAACTAGTTCAATTAGCAGCCAATACAATAATTTCTTATTTACTTTTCCAGTCATGTATGTTAACTTCATCCGAGGAATTAGACCCTAATATTTCTTAGGAACTTTAGAGATAATATATATATTTTTGGGCTCAAGCCATGTCGTCCTGATGGAAGTTCCTATAAGGTAGCTTCCCAGGGTATATTACAACTACGGCGATATTCCCAGAGAATTTACCTTAAGGTACCAGAATTCTAACTCCTGGAGCGAGTATCCCTCGTGAAAGGGATATCGCGACATATCAGAGGACGTATTCTTGACACGCCACATGGCAATCTGCGCCCCGAACAGAGATTCGTATCGCAGGGGGCAAATGGCAAGAAACGAATTCGGGAAAGAAAAAGTGGGAGCCGCTCCCAAGGCTCCCTATCTCCCGATTCGTAAGCGTGCCTGGCGCCAATCCTGGCGCCATCTGTATTCCTTTTTGCGTAGCTTAACAACTCGGTGTTTTTCCTCTGTTTTTCGCAAATCTTGGATTTATTCTGCTTTTCATGGCTTCTCCGTCTTCGTCGGCCTCTGATAAGTTGAGTACCATGTCTTTTATGTATAAATGTAGGCTCTTGGTAAATTTTTGAGTGATTAATAGGATTAATCTTTGTTACAAGAGCCGTAGCCTACCGGAGGCGTCATGGACGCTGTCGCTCGGCAGGTATAAGTTTAGTTAGTCAGAGCGACATTCCCGGTTGTTTTGCTTTAATAAATTTTAGCTATTTAGCATTACATAGGATTTCCTTTCGTGCTTAGTATTATTTTGGCGAAGTATTCGCCATTCTGGCCTACGCTAGGCCATGTAGCCTAGTCGTTTGGTCCTAGTACTTCATGCATGAATTTGGGTTTTTCGAGTGTATTAAATTTTTATTGAAGCTTTAGGCTATGTTTTATACATTTAAGATTGTGTGGAATATTTCCAAGATAGTATACGAGTGAGTTTCGGTGATTTAGGTAATCGATTCTCTTGGTGCCTAGGCTAAGTTGCTTATGGAGCCTTAGTATACTTTCTCATACTCCCCGGTTGCTTTCTTTTCTTCGGAGAAGGTATGCAATCCCTTTCCCTCTGTTTAAGCCTTGGGCTTATCCCTAAGTGGTTTTTTCTGAATTAATTTTCGATAAAACTATACTGGGGTGTTACTGTACCTTCCTGTTCCAGTAAGTCTGGTTCAAAGAGGGACAGAACAACAGAGTTTTTTAGTCTGAGTCTGTGTTTGTCTGGCTTGGGGTAGAGTCTCCCTCGCTGGCCTGACACAGACAAAGGTGGCTTAGCCTCCTTAGGTCACTACCTAAGGTTTCTGTGGATATGATTCCTTCTTTTGTGATCTACCAGACTAGTCCTTGTTGCTGTTCTCGGGGGAGGATAAGTTTCTTTCCCTGGGAGTAGCAACACCTTCCTTGCTTTGGTGCTCTGGGAGCTGGCAAGTATTGCTGGCCTCCCCCCTTGGATCTCCCTTAGGCTAAGATGAGTTTCTTGGCTGCGGGTGATCCGTTACTAAAGCAAGGTTGGTAGGACCCTCTTTCGTCCCTTCCCCCTCTATCTCCGTAATGGCCTAGCCATTACAGTACTGTACGTCGTTCTACATCTGGACCTAGAATAGGTTAGGATGTGGAATTGACTCAGCCCCCTGCCGGCCGGCAGAGCTGCCCGGACCTCCCTTGGTCCCTCATCCATGCCTGCCTGTAGAGCCAGACGGCATTGGTCAGGAAGCCTGAATTAGATTCTCCCCTTCCTTATATGCACTCTTTCGGATTGCCGGGCTTGGAGGTAGTGTACTCTCTTATCCCGGCATCCATCCTATTTTTCTTCTAGTGCTGTACCCGACCCGGCTGCCGGCCTATGAGGCCGGCAGCCGGGTGGGTGTAGTCCTCTGGTTCTTTTGCTGCCGGCTGGCATCGGTCCTGTACCTTTGGCGGCCGGCTAATGTCAGCCCTTGTCTGCCGGTCACCAAGAGTGTGGCCGGCAGCTGGGTACTACCTTGTGTAGTTGCCGGCCGGCAGCCATTGCCGGCCGACATTGGCTGTTGCCAGCCGGCACATGCATTTGAACCAGAGTTCTGCCGCCTTATAGCTGTTAAGTAGTATACTTTAAAGCTAGTTATGGTGTGTGCCGGCCGGCAGGTATCCTCCTATACTGTACTAGTATTCTTCAGTATAACATATACAGTAAGAAGAAAACTATAGTATGGGTTTTGGTACAGCACTGTGTGTTCTAACACTTTTGTGTTTTCTTGCACAGTCCTTTGCTGTTGCCCTACAGATAGGAAAGTGAGTTCCTTCCTGTCTATTATCCAGGATTTTAAAATCATTGCTTAGGTGTGAGCTCCACCTGTTTCCTCTGGAAACTTTGCATTGGTTACTCTAGAAGAGATTAACCATTTGATTTTATTATCTGGAAGGCTGCAACAATGGGTTGTGAGGGAAACACAAGTGTGTGTCTTTCCTTTATGAATTGTTATGCTATACTATGCATATCCAGTGATACATAGTTCACTTGATACTCATGGAAATTTCTTCTCTTTACAGAAGGACCCTCCGAAGTGCGGAAGTGTTTTCTGCAACGTCCGCAGCAAGAACCTCTGCGGACATGAGTTTTGTAGGAGACACGCATCATGCGCTGTCTCCAAGGATGATCTCCGGTATTGGGACCCTCAGGTATGTACTGTGTGCACTAACCTGATTACTGAGGCCTTTGATTCCCCTAGGACGGCGGAATCAAGGGATATAGCTAGGGAGAAGCTTCGTACCTGGGTAAGGGGCTTCCAAAAGAACACCTCTGGCCCTTATCTTCCAAGTGAGAAGATGAGGGCGTATCTTTTCCCTAAGGCATCAGCTGATGCAGTGATTCCCCAGCCTCAAGAGGAGATCCCCCAAGTTCAGATCCAGGTGGATGCTGAAGTCGCGGTCGCGATGCAAGACATCCAGTTAGATGACAGGATATCTGATGTGGATGAGCGTCTGGAGGAAGACCTCCTGGCAGAAGCCCAGGATGAAGTTCAAGCCCCAGACGTTGTAGAGGAAGAGGTCGACGAGGTGTCGGCTACTCCGGTTCAGATTCCGGAGCCTATTCCCTCAACATCAGCCGGTCTCCCAGTAGAGCTAGGACAGGCCCTCTCTTCTATTGTTGGAATGATCCAACAAATGCAGAAGGAGAATCAGGAGAAGGCGGCTGCAATGGAACTGCGGATGCAGTGCCTTGCAGAATCACATGGGCCCCAGAAAAAGCTCAATGTGAAAGACCTTCCCTTGTGCTCAGATGCTAACCCATGGAGGTATGCTGAGCACATGCCGATGACGACTGGAAAGATCGTCATCTCGGATAAGCGGGGCTCAGTTCCCCTGGAGGAGGTGGAATTCTGGCCCAGCAAGGCATCATATCCGGACTGTTATGTCCGGCTGAGGAAGGAACCAGCTTCAAAGGAGGAGACAGAGCCGAAGGAGGTCATAGTGATGGACCATGCTAAGGCTCAAGCTCTACTTTCATCCTCGATGAAAGAGAGGGGCTTCTCTAACTCAAAGGTAGCCGCATTGAGCAAGAAGCTCCCTTCCTTTGTGTCCTCGCCTACTAGAGCCTTCCCCTTTTTACAGAAAGGGTTTGCGGCTGTACTAAAAGCAGTCGAGGCCGGCAAGCCTTGCCCCTCCCTGGAGGAGTGTAAACCCTTGTCGCTGGCCCTGCCTATGGACCACAAAGACTGGAAGGACGTCCATCTTACGTTCTCAGTTGGAAAGTTGGAGGCTGATATTGCCGGACGTCAGTTCGGCGAGGACCTCCCTAAGCTGTCTGACTTTCTTTTGCGAAGAGAGTTCGAGACAAAAGAAAGACTGGCCTTCGCAAAAGAAAGACTGGCTGCCTCAATGTCTCTTCAGACTACTCTCGAGACAATGACAAGTGACCCCAAGGTCCATGAAATGTTCATGGTGGTGGCCAAGACTCATCTGGCCACAGTGACGAAGGACCTTTATGGCTTCGTCAAGGCAAGGAGAGCTTGTAGGGAGTTCGTGTTCACCTCGGCTACGGTGAGGCACGAGCCAAGGAAACTAATCTCCTCCAACAATTGGGGAAAAGACCTTTTCCCTACCGACTTGGTCAAGGAAGTTGTTGATAAGGCCGCCTTGGAGAATAGAAACCTTCTCCAGAAGTGGGGCCTGGCTATCAAAAGAAAGTCTTCCCCGGATGAGGGTCCTCAACCAAAGAGGAAGACTATGAGGACTAGGCTACCGTCTCGGCCAGCCAAGCCTGTTAGACAGCAACAGCAACTGCAATTGCCATTGCCCCCAGTGCCCCAGATCGTGGCACAAACCCCGACCACTTTTCAGTGGGTACCCCAGGCCGCATCGACACAGTCCACGGCATTCACCCCAGCGTTCGAAGGGCAGTCTACTTCCTTTCGAGCAAAGCCTAGAGGAGCAGCCAGAGGCTCGTCTAGGCGCCCCTCAAGGGGAAGGGGATTCAGGGGTGGTCGTGGTCAGGGAGGCAAGACCTCAGGACGGCAGTCCAAGTGAGATGATACCGGTAGGAGGGAGACTTCTGAAATTTCGGGATCGGTGGACCTTCGATCCCTGGGCCCACAGCCTACTCAAGAATGGACTGGGCTGGAGCTGGTACAGCACTCCACCCCCGCGCCTTCGGTTTTTCCAACACTCCACCCCCGTTCTGGAGGAGTACGTTCAAGAACTGTTGGAGAAAAAAGGTGATCCAAAGGGTGAAGCCCATCAATTTCTAAGGGAGGCTGTTTTGTGTTCCCAAGAAAGACTCGGAAAAGCTCAGAGTCATTCTGGACTTGTCGCCACTCAACAAGTTCATAGTGAAATGCAAATTCAAAATGCTAACACTGCAACACATAAGGACCTTACTGCCCAAGAGGGCATATTCCGTCTATATAGACTTGTCAGACGCCTATTGGCACATTCCAATCAGCCGTCGACTCTCCCCCTACCTAGGGTTAAGGCTACAACGAAGACTATACGCCTTCGGAGCCATGCCATTCGGGCTAAACATAGCCCCAAGGATTTTTACGAAGCTTGCGAGCATAGCTCTCAAACAATTACGCCTAAAGGGAATTCAGGTAGTAGCCTACATGGACGACTGGTTGGTGTGGGCAGCATCCGAGACAGAATGCTTGCAAGCTTCCAGTCAAGTGATCCAGTTCCTAGAGTACCTAGGCTTCAAGATCAACAGAAAAAAGTCTCGACTTTCTCCATCTCAAAAGTTCCAGTGGCTGGGAATCCACTGGGACCTTTTGTCACACCGTTTCTCCATCCCGGCGAAGAAAAGGAAGGAGATAGCGGGTTCTGTCAAGAGACTTCTAGATTCCGAAAGGATATCAAGACGCGAGCAGGAGAGGGTACTGGGCTCTCTCCAGTTTGCTTCGGTGACAGACCCAGTGCTAAGAGCACAGCTAAAGGATGCAACCGGAGTTTGGAGAAGTTATGCATCAAACGCGCGAAGAGATCTGAGAAGACCAGTTCCGCTTCGGCAAAGTACTCTTCTCAGGCCTTGGTCCCAAGCCAGACATCTAAAGAAGTCGGTTCTTCTTCAGCCACCTCCCCCGTCGGTGACGATTCAATCAGATGCCTCGAAGGAGGGATAGGGAGGTCACTCTCATCGGAAAAAAGTCCAGGGGACTTGGTCCAAGCTATTCAAGACCTTTCACATAAACTTTCTAGAAGCTATGGCAGTGCTCCTTACCTTAAAGAAAGTCTCCCCGCGTCACTCGATCCAAATAAGGTTGGTGATGGACAGCGAGGTAGTTGTGAGATGCTTGAATCGACAAGGATCGAGGTCACCACCTCTCAACCAGGTGATGTTGGCCATCTTCCGATTGGCGGAAAAGAAGAAGGGGTACCTGTCGGCAGTTCACCTTCAAGGAGTCCGCAATGTGACGGCGGACGCTCTATCCAGGTTCACACCGATAGAGTCGGAATGGTCCTTAGACGCAGGATCATTCTCCTTCATTCTGAATCAAGTCCCAGAACTGCAGATAGACCTCTTTGCGACGAAAGACAACAAGAAGTTGCCCCTGTACGTGTCCCCGTACGAGGACCCCTTAGCGGAAGCAGTCGACGCGATGTCCCTCGACTGGAACAGATGGTCCAAGATTTATCTGTTCCCTCCTCACAACCTTCTGTTGAGGGTCCTCAACAAACTGAGATTCTTCAAGGGGGTAGCGGCAATAGTGGCCCACAAGTGGCCAAACAGCGTGTGGTTCCCCCTGGCATTGGAACTGCAGCTGAAGTTTGTACCGCTACCAGATCCAGTTCCGACCCAGCGAGTCCAGAAGTCAACTGTCTGCGCTTCATTACAGAAAACCCGGACCCTGCAGCTCATGATTTTCTCTCCCTAGCGGTGAGAAAGCGTTTCGGGATTTCGAAAGCCAGCATAGACTTCCTTGAGGAATATAAGTGCAAATCTACTAGAAGGCAATATGAGTCATCTTGGAGAAAATGGGTGGCCTTTTGTCAAGGCGAAGAATCCGCAGGAGATCTTGACAGACTTCTGCTTATCTTTCTTCTCCACCTCCATGGTCAAGGATTGGCAGCTAACACGATTTCAGCGTGTAAGTCTGCTTTGACAAGACCCATTCTATATGCCTTCCAGGTCGACCTAGGTAACGAGATCTTTAATAAAGTCCCGAAAGCCTGCGCTAGGCTCAGTCCTTCAGCACCTCCAAAGCCCATTTCATGGTCTTTAGACAAGTTCTTCATTTCGCTTCTCTGTTGAGCAATGAAGAGTGTGCGTTAAAGGATTTGACACAAAAAGTTATTTTCCTATTTGCACTCGCGTCCGGGGCCAGGGTTAGTGAGATTGTAGCCCTCTCGAGAGAGGCAGGTCGTGTTCAGTTCCTGGATGGGGGAGAACTGAACCTGTTTCCGGATTCTACGTTTCTCGCCAAGAATGAGTTACCCACCAACAGGTGGGGTCCCTGGAGAATCTGCCCTCTGAAAGAAGATGCATCTCTATGTCCAGTAGAATGCCTAAAGGTCTATCTTCATAGAACTTCAGACTTCAAGGGTGGTCAACTATTCAGGGGAGAAACATCAGGCTCAATTTTATCTCTGAATCAACTCAGAGCGAAAATCACATATTTCATTCGCAGAGCGGATCCTGACAGTACATCCGCAGGTCACGATCCGAGGAAAGTTGCCTCATCCTTAAATTTCTTTAATTGTATGGATTTTGAACATCTCCATTCATACACTGGCTGGAAGTCTTCCAGAGTGTTCTTTCGCTACTATGCGAAGCAAGTAGAGGAACTAAAGAGATCTGTGGTAGCAGTGGGTCGCGGTGTTAACCCTACTGTTTAACTCTGCGAGGTACAGTGGTTTTAATTGGGACGATTAATTCCAGGGTGAGTGTGTAGTTACATACTGTACTACAAACTAAGTGAGGGCACTGTGTTGCCCATGTAGACTGTTCCATTTCCAAAGGTGAACCTAGCATAAGTGCAGACATGTGTGCCTAGCGTTTCTAACGCTAATGTCATTGATTTGTAATACAGACTTTTATGACTTTGATACCTCGGTATCTTAAAAGTGGCATTTAATGTTTTTTTTCTTTCAGACAAACAAGTTCTGTTTACTATCATACTTATGCTTAAAGTTTTGGGTTATCCTCTTCTTATGTATATATATATATAATTGTGGTTAACCTGTCTATTTATTGCCTGTCAATAAACTGGTTCTTGAGAACCTTGCGTCTCCTTCACCTGTGTCAATTTATTGGTATAATTGAGCATTCATTCTATGTACCTTATCTGGGATAATTCTAATAGAATTGTTCCTTTATGCAAGCTATGTTGCATTGGTTTTCCTCCTATGCAGATATAAAACCTTTGTCCAATACAAGTATTGTGCGGAGAACTGGTCGATATTTCATATTGACGCAGTGATTCTTTACAAACTATGCTTTACTTAATATAGGGCGAGACCACTATATTAGCTTGCCTGGTATTAATACATAGGTATATGTACTCTTCGAGACTTTTCCAGAGTCTAGTAGGACTCTTCCCTGTAGGGGGCAGGAAGCTCTAACATGGTTTATAGTTAGTTGAAAAGATGTATAACGGTAACATCTTAGGTCTCTAGGTCTAGTCGACCGGGAAAAATTACCTCCGGGGAGTACGGCACGTTCTGAGAATCCACAGATACAGTAATGCTCTGGTATACTTCCATCAGGACGACATGGCTTGAGCCCAAAAAACGGATTTTGAGCGAAGCGAAAAATCTATTTTTGGGTGAGATGGCAATGTCGTCCTGATGGACCCGCCCTTGCCTTTCTAAGAAAGGGCTGTAGGACCCCTCCCTACATACAATATCTGTAGCACCTCGTGTACGCTACAAGGAATACAGATGGCGCCAGGATTGGCGCCAGGCACGCTTACGAATCGGGAGATAGGGAGCCTTGGGAGCGGCTCCCCCTTTTTCTTTCCCGAATTCGTTTCTTGCCATTTGCCCCCTGCGATACGAATCTCTGTTCGGGGCGCAGATTGCCATGTGGCGTGTCAAGAATACGTCCTCTGATATGTCGCGATATCCCTTTCACGAGGGATACTCGCTCCAGGAGTTAGAATTCTGGTACCTTAAGGTAAATTCTCTGGGAATATCGCCGTAGTTGTAATATACCCTAGGAAGCTACCTTATAGGAACTTCCATCAGGACGACATGGCCATCTCACCCAAAAATAGATTTTTCGCTTCGCTCAAAATCCGTATATATATATATATATATATATATATATATATATATATATATATATATATATATATATATATATATATATATATATATATATATATATATATATATATATATATATATATATATATATATATGTGTGTATGTGTGTGTGTGTGTGTGTATATATACACACACACACACACACACACATATATATATATATATATATATATATATATATATATATATATATATATATATATATATATATATATATATATATATATATATATATATATGTTTCGATACATTTTGATATTATATGTTTTTATATTCCAAATTCTAAGCATTTCATCAACATATTTTCAAGTAAGTTATAGTCTGTAAGATTATATGTAAGTAGATAATATGTTCTCTGTAAGTAGGGGACTGTTCCTCATTTGTGCAGTCGTGCTCTTCATGCAGTCAGTCTCTAGCCAGCTCTCGTGCGAGATGCTTCTCCATCTATTATACTCCTCAACTACCATTCGGAGTTTCATTGTAATCCTAGACATACTACACTCTTATATACAATTCGACATAAAAGCTCTACTTCATCATCTTTTCCTAAATCAATGACATACTGATGTTAAAAACCTATTATACAATTCATGAACTGCTTGAAGAAACACAGCGAAATATATATTATTTTTATTATTATTACTATCCAAGCTACAACCCTAGTTGGAAAAGCAAGATGCTATAAGCCCAGGGGCTCCAACAGGGAAAAACAGCCCAGTGAGGAAAGGAAATAAGGAAATAAATAAATGAAGAGAACAAATTAATAATAAATCATTCTAAAATAAGGAACAACGTCAAAACAGACATGTCATATAATAAACTATCAACAACATCAAAAACAAATATGTCATAAATAAACTATAAAAAGACTATGTCCGCCTGGTCAACAAAAAAGCTTTTGCTCCAACTTTGAACTTTTGAAGTTCTACTGATTCAACCACCCGATTAGGAAGATCATTCCACAACTTGGTCACAGATGGAATAAAACTTCTAAAGTACTGCGTAGTATTGAGCCTCGTGATGGAGAAGGCCTGGCTATTAGAATTAACTGCCTTCCTAGTATTACGAACAGGATAGAATTGTCCAGGGAGATCTGAATGTAAAGGATGGTCAGAGTTGTGAAAAATCTTATGCAACATACATAATGAACTAATTGAACGACGGTGCCAGAGATTAATATCTAGATCAGGAATAAGAAATTTAATAGACCGTAAGTTTCTGTCCAACAAATTAACCCTGGAACGGTACGGTCGGTCGTCCGCGACCCCGAGCGTAAAAAAAAAAGAGGTTTTTCTCACGTGACTCACCCCCGTGACTGAATTTGTGGGTGATCGACCTGCAGTAGGTGTCTTGCCTACACGCTCTAGTAGTGTCCAGATGTGCATTGCTGTAGCTGTACTCCTTCCCCGATTTCTGAGACGCGTCGGGGTCGAGCGCGACCGAGTTTACCCTTCTAAGGTAATTTGCATAATTATCAAAGTTATTACGTATTATGAAATTGTCGTAGAATGGTGCAACTTGTATAGGTTATCAGTTGTGGAAAGTCTTGGTGGATTGTTTGGCTACCATGTGCATGATTTTTTTTTTAGTTAAAATGTCGTTCATCACCACGAGGACCATTTTACCGCGAGTGCCCCTTTTTAATTTTTTTTCATTTTTTGCCAAGTCATTTTTCCGTAAGATATTGCCAAATAGTGTCGTAAAACTTTTGCTTTTTTAGTGTTGGAAAGTGTGTCTAGATGATCTGGCTACCCATGCGTGACTTTGTTTTTGTCAGATACGACGTAGTTATTGGTATATTGGGTATTTAACTGCGGTTGCCAATTTCTGTTTTTTTTCAATATTTGTAAAAATTTACTACGTAGTAAGGAATTGCCGTATATTATTGATTTTTTTTCATGTTTATGTGTTAGAAAGTGTGCCATGATGGTTGGGTTAACACGTGCATGTCTTTTTTTTTATCTGAGATGCCGTATATTAGAATGTTGGGCATTTTACCGCGAGTGCCCCTTTTTTATTTTTTTTCATTTTTTTGCCAAGTCATTTTTCCGTAAGATATTGCCAAATAGTGTCGTAAAACTTTTGCTTTTTTAGTGTTGGAAAGTGTGTCTAGATGATCTGGCTACCCATGCGTGACTTTGTTTTTGTCAGATACGACGTAGTTATTGGTATATTGGGTATTTAACTGCGGTTGCCAATTTCTGTTTTTTTTTCAATATTTGTAAAAATTTACTACGTAGTAAGGAATTGCCGTATATTATTGATTTTTTTTTCATGTTTATGTGTTAGAAAGTGTGCCTTGATGGTTGGGCTAACACGTGCATGTCTTTTTTTTTTTTATCTGAGATGCCGTATATTAGAATGTTGGGCATTTTTCCGCGAGTGCCCCTTTTTATTTGTTTTGCATTTTTTTGCTTAGTCATGTTACCGTAAGGAATTGGCAAGTAGTGTCGCAAAACTTATATTTTTATAGTGTTGGAAAGTGTTTCTAGATGATCTGGCTACCCATGCCTATTTTTTTTTTTAGCAAGATATAGCGTATATATAGGTATGTGTTCGATTTTCCTGTGATTGCCATTTTCTCGTTTTTTCCCATTTCTTTCAAAATTACTACGTACTAAGGAACTATCACAGAGTAATGATTCATTTATATGTTTATTTGTCGGAAAATGTGCCTTGATGGTTTGCCTAGCACGTGGCTGAAATTTTTTTTTTTCTGAAATACCGTATATTAGAATGGCCATTTTTCCGCGAGTGCCCCTTTTTATTGGTTTTTCATTTTTTTACTTAGTCATGTTACCGTAAGGAATTGGCAAGTAGTGTCGCAAAACTTATAATTTTATAGTGTTGGAAAGTGTTTCTAGATGATCTGGCTACCCATGCCTATCTTTATTTTTAGCCAGATATGGCGTATATATAGGTATGTGTTCGATTTTCCTGTGATTGCCATTTTTTCGTTTTTTCCCATTTCTTTCAAAATTACTACGTACTAAAGAACTATCACAGAGTAATGATTCATTTAGATGTTTATTTGTCGGAAAATGTGCCTTGATGGTTTGCCTAGCACGTGGCTGAATTTTTTTTTTTTCTGAAATGCCATATATTAGAATGTTAGCCATTTTTCCGCGAGTGCCCCTTTTTATTTGTTTTGCATTTTTTTGCTTAGTCATGTTACCGTAAGGAATTGGCAAGTAGTGTCGCAAAACTTATATTTTTATAGTGTTGGAAAGTGTTTCTAGATGATCTGGCTACCCATGCTTATTTTTATTTTTAGCCAGATATGGCGTATATATAGGTATGTGTTCAATTTTCCTGCTATTGCCACTTTTTCGTTTTTCCCCATTTCTTTCAAAATTACTACGTACTAAGGAACTATCACAGAGTAATGATTCCTCTAGATGTTTATTCGTCGGAAAATTTTGGTTACTTCTTTTTTGATTGAATATCATCAAATTTTTTTTAGCTAAAATATTATATTATTTTACATTTTTTTTTCGATTTTATTTCCCTTCAAAAAACTTTTTTTGGGTCAGAATTTTAATTTTATAGTCGTAAAATAATCGACAATTATCCAGCAACCCACCATACAATTTTTATGCATATCCAAGAATAATTAGATTAGTAAATAACACCTTGAAATTGACATACCCCTCCTACATTTCAAGTGGCAGATTAGGGAGTCTGAGTCAGTGTGGTTGGCGGCCATTTTGTGGACATATCCGAAGCGTAAGTTGCCCTCTCTAAATATATTCTTGTTCCCTATAGAATTTGTGATATTTTGGTATATTTTTACCAGCATAAATATCATATTATATATTAAATATATGTATTTTTTACGAAATTTTTAAGTACTCAAAAAATTACCTTTAGATATGGCCCCTGATATAAATTTAATTTACAAACTAATGAAGATTTATTTACATATTTCTATTTTAGGATAACATATGTTTATTCCCTAAAAAAATTAGCCACTTCCTATTTCATTTGGGTACCCCAAAAAATTCATGAAATTTGGACAAATTTTTTTGGCCAAAAAAAGTTACCCTTTTTTTCTCATTTCAGATCTTCACCTCCATGGGTCTGACTGCATCCAAAATACATCAAGATGTGTCCTAAACATTCAATAATCAATTCCTAAAATGATTTGTGTATATATGTATAAACTTTTTTTTATGAATTATTATGTAAGGTCTTTTTTTTCTACTTAATTTTTTAAAATATTTATAATAAATAGTTTTTCTGCAGATGAGTAGTATTTATCTTTACAGTTGTTTTAAGCATTCATTGAAGTTTTTTTTGGCAAAGGAAAAAAAGAGGTTACTGCAAAAACTGATTTTTCAAGAATTTTTTTTGGCGTCGGGGTCGCGCACGTCCGAGTATACCCTTAAAGGGGTGTCCGAGGAGCGTACCTATCCAGGGTTAAGATGAGAATCAGCAGCTGAAGACCAGACAGGAGAACAATACTCAAAACAAGGTAGAATGAAAGAATTAAAACACTTCTTCAGAATAGATTGATCACCGAAAATCTTGAAAGACTTTCTCAATAAGCCTATTTTTTGTGAAATTGAAGAAGACACAGACCTTATATGTTTCTCAAAAGTAAATTTACTGTCAAGAATCACACCTAAAATTTTGAAAGAGTCATACATATTTAAAGAAACATTATCAATACTGAGATCCGGATGTTGAGGAACCAACGTCCTTGACCTACTTACAATCATACTTTGAGTTTTGTTAGGATTCAACTTCATACCCCATAATTTGCACCATGCACTAATTCTAGCTAAATCTCTATTAAGGGATTCACCAACCCTAGATCTACATTCAGGGGATGGAATTGATGCAAAGAGAGTAGCATCATCTGCATATGCAACAAGCTTGTTTTCTAGGCCAAACCACATGTCATGTGTATATAGTATGAAAAGTAATGGGCCAAGAACACTACCCTGTGGAACACCGGATATCACATTCCTATAATCACTATGGTGCCCATCAACAACAACTCTTTGAGATCTATTACTTAGAAAATCAGTAATAATGGTAAGAAACGACCCACCCACTCCCAACTTTTTCAGTTTGAAAATAAGGGCCTCATGATTAACACGGTCAAAGGCAGCACTAAAATCAAGGCCAATCATACGAACTTCCCGACCACAATCAAGGGATTTCTGTACAGCATTGGAGATTGTAAGAAGGGCATCACATGCTCCAAGGCCTTTACGAAAACCAAATTGCAAACTAGGGAGTAGATGATTACCTTCAGCAAACCTATTAAGACGTTTTGCCAGAAGACGTTCAAAAACTTTAGATAATATGGGAGTTATGGAAATTGGGCGGTAATCAGTGGGACTTGAGCTACACAAACACATTTACATAGAGGAGTAACATTACCAATTCTCCAACTAGTGCTAAAAGCTCCTCTTCTTGCTAACTTGCGCAAAATAACAGATAACTTTGGAGCTAAGAAATCTGCTGTCTTTATAAAAAACAAAGGAAAAATACCATTTGGGTCTACACCTCCATAAGCATCAAGGTCCATCAACAGAGCTTTAATCTCACGAGATCGAAAAGCTAAACTAGTTAGTTTAGCCTCAGGAAAACAGGAATGAGGAAGTTCAAGTTTTTCATTACTCTGTTTAATACCAACAGAAATAACAATTTAGAATTAGAAAACTTTACTCATTGTTGTCAGTAAATATCCTATTTTTTAAAAAAAGGGAACCAGAAAAAGACAAATGTATAAGATATCCAGCCTTTGTCCCCATTCCAAAATCGGCAACAGATAGAAATTCGCTTTAGAAAACTGACGAAACGTATCCTTACATTTGTGAAAATCTTTAATTCGGAAGAATTTTCCCTCTTTCCCCTCTCCCAACTTTACTTCCTAAAACTTCTCAAGTGTTCTCTCAACCGTTGGATGTCCTCCATTTCCACGAAAGGACTTTCTTCTGACAGAATATTCCAAGACAGTTATTGTCGTTATAGCTTCTGTGGTTGGTGTAATATGGCAATCCTTATTGAATGTTTTAATGGAGTAATCTACATTTACTTTTTGAATGTCAGTCCTAATGAATTAGCATTATCATAAACTAATTTCATAAATATTATCATGATAATTGATAGAAAAATAGTGATTCAACACCGGTAGAACTATTAAAACTGAGTTATCATAAGATTATTTTGATTTGGTGTTTCATCAGGATTTAATTTCTTTTACGGAAAAGTCTTCCTCCGGCAATCGAATCAAACAAAACTTTCCTTGTCATACATTATGGAACCTTTTACATATCTGGACCTTTAATACAAGACTGATTTGATGTTTTGTATCTTTTTGTTATTTTGAATAAACATTACTTACGGTATCTTTAGATAATATTTATTGACTACGGTTACATTTAGCCAATACACAATCATAGATTAGCTAGAATGATTTTGCATAAAAAAAGAAAAACAATATGAGCAGAAGAAAATAACAGCCCGCAAAATGTCAATGACTATATAAAATATTTGACGTGATCAATTATATTTTACAAGATTCACAAAATACTGACACATCGTATTGATAAAAATCTAGCAAAAATATTATGTTGATATAGATCTTAGTTTTATGTCTCTATGAAGTGAGAGAGACAGATGACAACGAAAATCATCTCCGAATTTTGAAGGATTTTTCTAGGTCGTATCATTAGATATAAAAGATGATTAATAACAACGAAGCTTCTAATGATATTCAATCTCCCAAAGTTTCCTTGCTATTCAGTATATTCAGCAGCTTTGATATAATGTTAGAAGTTTAGCAGTTGGGGAAGTTGGAAAGTTAGGATAAATCTCCACAAATTGCAAATGACTTCATGTTTTGAGCAAGACCTTCATAGAATTGTACATATGATAAGTTAGGCTATTGGCTGAATTTTAAGTTTATTGTCGAAACATGGAAATGGCTATATTATTTCCTTCTTGAGTAAACCCATGACTTATTAATACCAAGAAAACCGTCAGTGTAGAATTAAAAAAAAAAAAAAATCATCCACCTAACGACGCTAAACAGTTTGAAAGAATAAAACTGAAGGACTATGCCCTATCTGATAAACTCCATATATGAATGTATATACTACAAAACCCGACAAATGATTATTATTATTATTATTATTATTATTATTATTATTATTACTTGCTAAGGTATAACCCTAGCCCAATGGCCCCAACAGGGAAAATAGCCCAATGAGGAAAGGAAACAAAAAAAAAATATTTTAAGAACAGTAACAACATTAACGTGAATATTTCCTATATCATATATAAAATTGTTAACGGAACAAGAGGAAGAGAAGTTAGATAGAATAGTGTGTCCTAGTGTACCCCCGAGCAAGAGAACTCTACCCTAAGACAGTGGAAGACCATGGTACGAGCCATGGCACTACCCAAGACTAGAGAACAATGGTTTGCTCTTGGAGTGTCCTCCTAGAAGAGCTACTTACCATAGCTAAAATGTCTCTTCTACCCTTACCATGAAGAAAGTAGCCACTGAACAATTACAGTGCAGTAGTTAACCACTTGGACGAAGAATTCTTTGGTAATCTGAGTGTTTTCAGGTGTATGAGGACAGAAGAGAATGTGTAAAGATTAGGCCAGACTATTCGGTGTATGTGTAGGCAAAGTGAATCGTAACCCGAGAGAAGGATCCAATGTAGTGCTGTCTGGCCAGTCAAAGGATCCCAGAACTCTTTAGTGGTAGTATCTCAACGGGTGGCTGGTGCCCTGGCTAACCTACTCCTCATTGGTATAGTCCTACCAAACGCTTGTTTTAGAATCCACTCTCATTACACAAACTAATAAGTTCAGTTAGTCAATTGGTTGGTAATGGTAAGTCATAAGAATATAATATTATACTAGAAAAACCATTTAGTAAGACATTCTCAGGCTTTTTATATATATTGAGGTTATAACCATATTGAGATGTTTGTGTTTTGACGTTATGTTCATATTTTGTAACCTATCACTAATATCAACGGAAGTTTTGTGTGGGAGGATGAAATGATGCCTAAAATTGGAAAAATATGTAACAA
>NC_090741.1:16218440-16238440 GCF_036898095.1 Palaemon carinicauda
ATTGGTGTGCATGAGTCGTTAATGGTCGACCGTATAACTAGCGAAGAAGGAGCGGTAAGTGGGTGTTTTGATGAAAAGCCACCTCCTGCTATCTGCTCAGATCGGAACCATGAATCACCGTGTGAAGGTAATCAAGAAGGATTCAGTGGAGAGATTCAGAAGGAAAGGGGCAAAGATTATGGGAAAAAGAGTGGAAGAAAAGGGCAAAGTTCAACAGTCGTTGGGCATAAGGGCTCAACGCTGAAGAGAAGAATAGACTCTTTAAGCAGCGAAGTAGAGACGCCAGGTAACAAACTGTTGCAAGTTAAGAAAAAGTGAGACCTACTGACTAATCACAATGTACATTAATCTAATAACTATAAATGTAAATGGTCTGAATGATACTAGGAAACAATATATTGTAAAATACTTTTTAATTCAGCATAGAGTTGATATTGCTCTCATTCAGGAGCACAATGTGAAAATGCAGAAAGATTTGTGTGTTCTCTGCGATTATTTTGATGTATTCTTTAATGGTTCTTTATGTTTTAAAGGTGGTACATTGATTTTTGTTCGGAAAAACTCTGGAATAAAGATAGACAGGTGTGAATTGCACTGGAATGATAGAATTATAAGTTTAAGTTTATCTAGTTCAAATATTAAATTTCAAGTAATCAATATATATGGTCAATCTGGTAGTAATGTTAAACGGGAACGAGATGACCTAATAGGTACCGAACTTCTCTATTATATGAAGGGAAATCTCGACAACATTATAATTGGCGGTGACTGGAATTGTGTGGTTAGTGACCGTGATTGTACTAATCCAAATCCCCACAATAAATCAATAGCTTTGAAAACCTTGGTTAGAAACATTGGCCTAAAAGATGCATGGTTCTCATTAAATAATAATGTTGAATTTACTTTTATTAGGGGTAATTATGGTGCCAGACTTGATAGATTCTACGTCGCTAGATTATATGAGAGAATACAAAATGTAGAGTGTGTCCATGTTTCCTTTTCTGATCACGCAGCCATAAAAATGCGATTAAACATAAATCCCAGTATTAAGGTCGGAGTACCATTTTGGAAGATGAATTCATCACTATTGAAAGATGAAAAAATAAAGTCTCAGTTTAAGGATTTTTGGGTCGGTATTGTTAGGAATATTAATAGATTTCAGAACATTGGTTTATGGTGGGAGGAATACGCCAAAGTAAATATAGCAAAGTTTTTCCAAAGGTGTGGTAAGATGAAAAAATATGAACGATTTGGACTGATTAATTATTTTGAAAGTAGACTAAAACATGAATGTTCCAAAATGGATGGTTTTGATAAGGGTAAAATTGATTATCTAAAGATTCAAATTACAGAGTTGAAAATGGTGGAAGTCGAAGGCATCAGGTTAAGAGCAAAATTAGAAGAATGTAATGAAGGCGAGAAACTCTCAGCATGCTTGATAAAGAAACAGAAAGAAAGAGCAATTAAGAATAAAATGGAAAATCTGTTGACGGATAATGGAGAATACTTAGATTCTACTGAAGCCATTCTACATTATGCAACAACAGAATATAGGAAATTATATCAAAAGATTGATTTAGATACCACAGAACAAGACGACTTGTTATCAAGTATAGATAAGGTGATAGATGAAGAGGATAATGATTTACTCGAAAGGGAAGTTACTTTGGAGGAGCTCTGGATAGCTACAAAATCGATGAATTTGAATCGGACTCCGGGTGTAGATGGGATACCCGCTGAGTTTTACTTATATTGCTGGGATATTATTAAGAAAGAATTTCATGAGGTTGTTAGAAATGAATTCGAGAATTTATCATTAACTAAATCCCAATCAACCGGAATAATTTCTTTAGTACACAAAGGAGAAGAGAGAGAAAGGTTGAGGAACTGGAGACCTATAAGCCTTCTTTGTGTTGATTATAAAATTATTTCTAAGATTTTGAGTAACAGAATTAAAAATCTACTCGATAGAATAATTTCTCAAGGGCAGTTCTGCGCCGTGCCAGATAGGTCAATTGTTAATTGTAACTTGCTTGTTAGGGACATCATATATTTTGCAAATGAGAAAAATCTGGATTGTGCAATTATGTCTCTTGACTGGAACAAAGCATTCGACCGAGTGGATATAGACTTTCTACTCAAGGTGATGACAGCTTTTGGTTTCGGAGATAATTTTGTTGCACTGGTAAAGATGCTTTATAATGGTATATGTAGCAGAATGTGTATAAATCATATAATGGGTAATCCTATCAATGTTGAACGATCTGTTAGACAAGGATGTCCTCTATCAATGATCCTCTATGTTATTCACCAAGAACCTTTGTACAGGCTAATTAGGAAAAGTAAAATAAAGTCAATTAAACTTCCTAGACAAGTTTCAGTTGGTGTTGTCGGATATGCTGATGACACAAACATCATAGTTAGAACAGAGAATTGTATCGTTGAAGCCGAGTCAGTAATTGTGAAATACAAAAAGGCCACAGGAGCGGTGTTAAATAGAAACAAGAAGTCCAAAATTATTGGAGTTGGTAACTTCCGAGGGAAAACCACATGGCCACTTGATTACCTGGAAGTTGTGGTTGATTCTATAAAGATTTTAGGAATTGTTTATTCGAATGATTATGTATTAGGTTTGAATAGTACCTGGGATAATATAGCTAATAATGTTGAGACATCATTAAACATGTTGAACAGTAGAATTTTAACCTTACATCAAAAAGCTATATACATTAATGCTTGTGTGTTATCAAAACTATGGTATGTATCGCATGTGTATCCTATTCCCACACAAGTGTGCAAAAGAATAAACAAAGTGGTATTTGAGTATATCTGGAATGGTCGTTATCAGCCAATTAAACAATCTACGCTAAAGCTTCACAGAAGCGAAGGAAGTCTGGGTATCCAAGACTTACATGACAAAGCTTTGAGTATATTCATAAGTAGTTTCTTAAAACTGTATTTGTCGGGATCAGAACCCAATGTTTTAATGTATTACTATTGTAAACTTAGATTAGATGGAATTATAAACTGTGACTTTGAATGTAATGAATATGGATTTACTGGTAATGTATATTATAATGTGTGTATAGATAATGTAAGGAAAATTATTCGATGCAAAAATTTTGCAATAATGAATAGTAAAACAATTTATAAAGGTATTAGAAAAGATGAAATTCCGAAAGTTGTCGAGAATTTCCCTCTGTTTAACTGGGAAAGCATTTGGAAAAATATTAACAGTAAATTCCTTGATGTCCAGGATAGGACTGTTATTTACAAGTATATTCACCAGGCACTGCCAACAAGGAAAAAATTACATGTTATGAATTTGGCAGATTCTTCATATTGTCTAAACTGTGGGAAAGAGGACGTCCCTATTCATATGTTTTATGATTGTGATAAAACGAAGAAAGTGCTAATCTGGGTAAGGGAATTAATGAGTTATCTGTGTGACACAAAATTTAGTAGAAATATTGAGCTTATTTTCTTTGTATTTCCCAAATTAAGTAGAATAAAAAATAACATTTGTAACATTATGTTCAGTACTTACATAGTAATATTGTGGATGCTTAGAGACCAAATTTGTGACATGGAAGATGTAAATATCAGAGACAAAATTATGTCAAACATTTTCATACGAAGATATATTTTGGAGCAGCGAAGGATGATTAATGGAGAACGATATAACAAATTTTTGGAATTAAACAGAAGTAAGATGTATGAAATATGGAATTCACTGTGAGTTAAGATGTTTGCAACCTTAATATTATTTATGTAGCATAATATAAACAATAATGTAACTGTATCTGTACAATCTGTCTTGCTAATAAAAAAAAAAAAAAAAAGTTCCTCCACTCCAGTCAGTGTTGCCACATAAACAGACTAATCTTAAATAAACAGGTTTTTCAGCATGATTAAGATTTTCAGGGTTTTCTTATAAAATAAGCAAAATATACAGATATTTAGGAGACAATACATTTCCCCTAAAAAAAAAAAAATCCAAATTTTAATTCTTTTGACAGTAATAAACAGGTAATCTTTAAAAAAAAAAAAAAAAAAAAAAAAGTTTACTACAACAGCTGGAAAATGTTGTTGTATGATTTTAGTACACTTCTGTCTAAAGGAATCATCATGAATAAACGGAAAGCTCGCATAAAATTTGAGTTTGGGTACTGTTGTAACCTTTTGAGTCTGAGCCAATTTATTATTTAATAATTTGTTAAGATGCTTAAAAAATAATTTAGTCGGGAAACAGTTTTTCTTAAAATAATCACATAAATAAAGTACTTCTGTATGAAAACATTCCCAACTAGAAGTAAGTAGGAATGCTCTGTGGAGAAGAGTAAAAATAAAGTTTAATTTAAAATTATAAAAACAAGAGCTATAAAAATTCGTACCTAATCCAGTAAAAGTCTTTTTTCTAAAAGCCGTGGTATTAAAACCTTCTCTCTCTCTCTAGATACTAACACATCTAAAAAAATTTATTTATTTCCTTCCTCCTTTTCTATTGTAAACCTTATATTATTGTTCTGTGAATTAGCAAAATCCACGAAGGAGTCAGCACAGAATTAATTTTATATATTTACTTCTTATTTGCAGCCCTGGAATATGTGATAATGACGATCACGAAACGTCGGGATTTTTAATAAGTGGATATCTAGAACTACCTATTTCCCTCTCCTTTTTGAGAAATGTAAGATACTGGCTGCCGCCACCTTCTCTGATGATATATATATATATATATATATATATATATATATATATATATATATATATATATATATATATATATATATATATATATATATATATTTAATGTTGCATTTCCGTTTAGTATATGCCATGCCTATTCCGGGTCAGAGTGTCCTTCATATATCATAGACTAGTGAGGCCCAGTGTCCACCTCCTCCCCACGAGTGAGGAGGTTGAGGGCTGTCGGGAGTAATGTCCTAATTCTTGTATGTGGATATGTGTTGTACGTCAAGGTAAATGAACTCTATAATAATGAGAATTCTGTAAATCCTAGAACTCAGTATGTTGTAGCAAGATTGCATTTTGATAGCGAGGTTTATTTAGTTGCCTTTGGGCGCTCGAGTAGACAAGGCCCTCACCTGAGAGGGTAGCTGTGTACAATGTACTTACGAACCAACCTTTTGTAATAAATGAAGGAAACCAATATTCCGACATCTCATTATCTGTCTACATGGAACATATTGGTGTCAGGTGTAAAAATACGTCTGTTTGTGTATGCTGTGAGCGAAGTTGTACTTTTAGCTTAAAATAAAAGTTCAAGATGCCTAGATAAGAGAGAACTAATGTAGCAGACGCTGCTACTGCGGGAAATGAAATCGGAGGAGCATTGTATAGCGTTGCCAATGAAGAATATAGACAGGAAATTAGAACAAAAGAATTGGAAAATAAGTTAGAAAATTTAGAACAGTTAATGAACAGATTCTTGGTTGAATGAGAAGAGGAGCGGCATGCAACCACTGCATATCCGACTAACATGGATGAAGTTCAAACACACACAAGTGAAAGTACACATGCACAGCCGAGTGGAAATACACAAATCGTAGTTCGAAAGTTGCCAGAACTCCAGGCAAGTGTTAGTCCTTTTGATGATTAACGGCCTAACGAAGGATTTCAGTCAATTGAAGTGTTTTTGAGAGTTTCATGTAGCCACATATGGTTGGTCGGAAAGAGAAAAAGCTATTCAAGTAATTAGATTGCTGAAAGATGTTTCGGCAATGTAGGTAATGTGTTGGCCACAAGACAGTTTAAGAAGTTATACTGAAATAAAACGATGTTTAATTGAGAAGTATGCCTTGCCTGATGTGAGGAAGGGAGACCTAAAAGAAAATTACAAACCCAAAATTCTGGAAGGTGAATCTGTTCTTAGTTTTGCAACTCGTATTTTTTGGGATTGCGATTTGTTTGCTACCTGGAGTGCCAATCTCCTAGAAGGGGATAAAAAATTGATTGCCCGTAAACATATTCGCAGATTAGTTTGGCCTAAAAAACAAGCTTGTTGCATATGCAGATTATGCTACTCTCTTTGCATCAATTCCATCCCCTGAATGTAGATCTAGGGTTGGTGAATCCCTTAATAGAGATTTAGCTAGAATTAGTGCATGGTGCAAATTATGGGGTATGAAGTTGAATCCTAACAAAACTCAAAGTATGATTGTAAGTAGGTCAAGGACGGTGGCTCCTCAACATCCGGATCTCAGTATTGATAATGTTTCTTTAAATATGTATGACTCTTTTAAAATTTTAGGTGTGATTCTCGACAGTAAATTTACTTTTGAGAAACATATAAGGTCTGTGTCTTCTTCAATTGCACAAAAAATAGGCTTATTGAGAAAGTCTTTCAAGATTTTCGGTGATCAATCTATTGTGAAGAAGTGTTTTAATTCTTTCATTCTACCTTGTTTTGAGTATTGTTCTCCTGTCTGGTGTTCAGCTGCTGATTCTCATCTTAATTTGTTGGACAGAAACTTACAGTCTATTAAATTTCTTATTCCTGATCTAGATATTAATCTCTGGCACCGTCGTTCAATTAGTTCATTATGCATGTTGCATAAGATTTTTCATAACTCTGACCATCCTTTGCATTCGGATCTCCCTGGACAATTCTATCCTGTTCGTAATACTAGGCAGGCAGTTAATTCTAATAGCCAGGCCTTCTCCATCACGAGGCTCAATACTACGCAGTACTCTAGAAGTTTTATTCCAGCTGTTACCAAGTTGTGGAATGATCTTCCTAATCGGGTGGTTGAATCAGTAGAACTTCAAAAGTTCAAAGTCGGAGCAAATGCGTTTTTGTTGACCAGGCGGACATGAGTCTTTTTATAGTTTATTTATGACATATTTGTTTTTGATGTTGTTAATAGTTTATATATGACATGTCTGTTTTGACATTGTTACTTATTATTTGTTCTCTTCATTTATTTATTTCCTTATTTCCTTTCCTCACTGGGCTACTTTTCCCTGTTGGAGCCCCTGGGCTTATAGCATCTTTCTTTTCCAACTAGGGTTGTAGCTTGGATAGTAATAATAATAATATGTGGTTATTTGTTCAATGACAATCGCTTGTTAGCAGATGTAGAGAGCGCGAAACAAAATATTTTAGAGAGTTTGCCAGAAGAAAAAATGACTGGAAGTAACTGGCTTGATTTCGAGAAATTGGTAGCCATGAGGGCCACTCGATCCCCCCCCCCCAAGGGGGGGGGGGGGGTTCAGGGGCGAACGCAGTCAGCTAGTTAGCAGAGTTTTCGGATGCTGGCAGTGTAGGGGAGAGGGGCACTGACGAGTGGAGTGCCCCACCCAAAGATCCCTCTGCTGTTACACTTGTCAGGACTACGATTATCAATCTCGAAAGCGCTCAGCAAAAAAGCCGAAGGCAGGTGGGCTATGGCACACACACCCCTTCCCCCCATCCAATATCCGAGGAAAAGGAAACAGAGGAAGGGGGATATTAGGTACCCTCGACCTCATCCCCGCAACACTAGGGAGCAGCGGCATTGCAGCTGAGGTCATTGGCCTGTGCCCCATATCTTGTAATGGCCGGCTAGGAATGTCAGCAGTTAGGATTGACCTGCCAGATAAATCCATTCGAGCGCTAATCGACACAGGAGCCAGCGTTTCATTGATTGAAAAAAGATTCTCCTCAAACCCACTACAATCAGCGGCATCTATCGTCCTCTATACGCCAGGAGGAAATAAAATATGCATAAACCATACAACGATCGTCAACTTTAAGGTGGGATCTGTGAAGTTTACACATGATTTTTTTGTCTTGCCCACCTCGGGAATTCCACGGATCGAGGCTATCTTTGGAATAGATTTCATCTCTAATAATCAAATATGTATTTTTGGGTGAAATGATACAATAACAGTAAAAGCAGGAGGGTGCATTTTGCCGATAGAAAGTCATGAGAGAGTAAATGCTTGTGCAAGCTCGGAGAGACGATTAAGTAAGGTAACAGCTGTACCTGAGAGAGGAGAAGTGTTGTCTCCCCAGACACTTAGGAGCATATCTGTGACCCTGTGTCGCCCTCTTCCGGAAGGAACCAAGGTCGTTGTTAAGCCCCATTACAATTGGGCCCATATGATTTTAATGGCCTTATTAGAAATATAAGAGAACAGAGCTGATATAACGATAGTTAATTTTTCAAATAAAAGAGTTGTGTTAGGAGGCGGTTCTGTGTGTGAATTAGAGCTATGTGAAACTGTTAATAATGGGAGGATTGGAGCCACAAGTCAAGCCCGCACAGACAAACGCACTTAGAATATGATTATGCAAGCGCGAAAACTATGTCCGTCAGAATATCAACCTGTATTTAGTGACATTTTCAATAATTATTCCGATGTAATTGCAATTGGAGATGAGCCACCTGGGAGGATTGATCGATTCCCCTTCAGCATTGAAAGTGGGCAGGCGGAGCTGATTAAGTCATGGCCTTATAAGGTACCCATTTATTTCCTGGGGAGAGATAGAAAGGGAAATCAATAAATTAAGGGAACAAGGGATAATCGAGGAGAGCGAATCCCCCCTGGGCTTCTCCAATTGTAGCTGTTAGGAAAAAGGATGGCGCGGTAAGATTGTGGGTTGATTATAGAAAGTTGAATGCAGTCAGTAAGGATAATGCATTTCCATTGCCCTTGATCGAAGAATTACTTGTTAAAGTACGGGATAGTAAATATTTCACAACTAATGATTTAAAATCTGGATTCTACCACATACCCATTCAGGAAGACAGTAAATGTAAAACGGCATTTATAGCTAACGATCAACTAATTCAGTTTAATTTTCTTCCTTTTGGTGTTAAAAATGCCCCAAGTAACTTCTCTACAGTAATGATGGCGGTTATTTGTCCCCTAATTGGCCATAATGTTCTTGTTTATTTAAACGCTATCATAATTACAGGGAAAACAGCCGAAGAACATAATAATTATATTCGTAAAGTTTTAGAAGCATTTTGACATAATGGCATGAAAATAAGTATGTCAAAGTGCAAATTTTTCTGTAAACAGGTCGAATTTTTAAGAGACATAATAATCCCAGAGGGTATCCAGCCCTACCCCAGTAAAGTAGCGGCTAATAGAGAATTCCCCAGGCCACGTAACTCTAAGGAAGCAGCTGGGTTTCTTGGGCTCGCTGGATATTACCGAAAATTCATAAGAGGTTTTGGAGAGTTAGCGAGACCCTTAGATGTTTTAAAGAAATAAAAAGTAATAAATTGGGGAATGGAAGAAGAAAGGGCGTTTAACCATTTGAAAGCTGCCTTAACTACTGTAGCAATGAATTACTCCATTATCCTATATTTGATTGCCCGTTTTTAGTGACAACAGATGCGAGTAGCATAGTTATTGGTGGCGTGGTTTCTCAATGAGATGATAAAGGCAGAGAGTGACCCATTTGTTTTGCTTCCCGGGCATTAAAAGGGGCAGAAAAAAATTATAGTACACTCGATCGACAGGCTTTGGTTATTCTTTGGGTTCTAGAGAGGTATCAGTTCTTTTAATAGGTCAGTCGATTGCGTTGCAAAGTGATCATCGCCCCTTACGTGATTTGTATTATAAAAATGATTTGACCTCTTGACAAGCGAGATGAATTGAGAGGATGTTATAGTTTAGTTTAAAGGGTTTTCCCCACATAGAAGGTAAAGCTAACAAGGTAGCTGATGCTCTCTCTAGAGATGTAGTAATAGGAGTAACAACTAGGGCACAAAAGAGAAACGAAAAATGTAACAAAAATATTAAAGACCCCAATTAAAATAGAGAAAATAGAGAACCGGATTTGAATTCTCCCGATGAGCAATCAGAACACGGGATGCCTTACCTTATTTGCCTTATTTTTTGTTTGGGTTTCCCCAGGTCCCTCAGTGTGAGGCACCTCGTATATCCACCAGAGAGTTGCTAATGCATCTTCCGGTGTATTTTGCATCATCCAGTCTTGGATGGTCTGGGATGCATCTTAGGTATTTATCAAGCTTATTCTTAAACACATCTACGCTCACTCCTGAAATGTTTCTTAGATGAGCTGGCAGCACTTTAAGTAGTCGCTGCATTATCGATGCTGGTGCGTAGTGGATTAATGTCCTGTGCGCCTTTTTTAGTTTACCTGGAATATTTTTTGGCACTATTAATCTACCTCGGCTTGCTCTTTCTGATATTTTAAGCTTCATGATGTTTTCAGTAATTCCTTCTATTTGCTTCCATGCTTGTATTATCATGTAGCGTTCTCTTCTCCTTTCTAGACTGTATAGTTTTAAAAATTGCAGTCTTTCCCAGTAGTCAAGGTCCTTAACTTCTTCTATTCTAGCAGTATAGGACCTTTCTACACTCTCTATTTGCACAATATCCTTTTGGTAGTGTGGGTACCATATCACATTGCAGTACTCGAGTGTACTACGTACATAAGTTTTGTAAAGCATAATCATGTGTTCAGCCTTTCTTGTTTTAAAGTGTCTGAATAACATTCGCATGTTTGCTTTACATTTAGCCAACAGTGTTGCTATTTGGTCGTTGCATAACATATTCCTATTTAACATTACACCAAGGTCTTTAATTGCTTCCTTGTTTGTGATTGTCTCATTATTAGGTCCCTTGTATGCATACACCATTCCTTCTCTGTTTCCATAATTTATTGATTCGAATTCATCGGAGTTAAATACCATCCTATTTATCTCCGCCCATTCATATATTTTGTTTAGATCTCTTTGTAATGAGTTCCTATATTTATCACAAGTAATTTCTCTACTTATTCTTGTGTCATCGGCGAAACTTCTCACTACGGAGTTTTCAACATCATAGTCTATGTCTGAGATCATAATAACAAACAGCAGTGCAGAGAGAGAGAGAGAGAGAGAGAGAGAGAGAGAGAGAGAGAGAGAGAGAGAGAGAGACTGGGCGGGGAAGGTGAATATATGTGGGTAGCCGAGGACATGACCAGGGGTGTCCAGAATGAATGCCCTGATGATGCAGGATTGATTGACTTGGGAGATTGGGACATAAAAGAAGTCCGAGAGGGACAGAAAAAAAGAGGAATGGATGGAAAGAGTGCAATCAGAGATTAAAGCGGAATCGGAGAGCTATCCATCATTTCTGAATGTGCCTCTTGATATCTTGATATCTTATATTGTGCTTACGAGAAGAGGGGAGGGGAATTCTGTGCATGTGTAGTTCTTCTTCCCTCTTTAATTAATTGAGCCATCCACATTGTACATGCAAGTCCGTATGCAGGGTATTTAGGGTTTGATAGAACATTAAGGAGAGCACGAGAATCCTTCTTTTTGTTAGGAATGAATAAATCTATAGAGAATTATATAAAAGGTTGTCATGCTTATAACTGTTCCTATTAAATTTTAAAGAGTGCATATGGATGTGGTAGGACCATTTCCTACTGATTTAACACAACATAAGTATATACAGTATGTGTATTTGTGAATGCATTTACTCTGTACACTCATACGTACGCAATGTTGGATAAATCGGCAAATTCATTAGCCCAGGTGCTGTGCTCTTTCATTACTAGGTTTGGTTGCCCGAAAATTTTGATAAGTGATAATGGTCTCGAGTTCATAAATAAGGTGGTGAGATCGGTCACGGACTTGGTGAAAATTGAACACTTTTCAGTGACTGCATATAGGCCTTCAGCAAATGGCTTAGTGGAGTCTCATAATAGGGAAGTAGTGTGAATTTTACGTTACTCAGCGGCTGATGACCCCCTTCATTGGCACGCCATGCTTCCTTCAGCTGAGCTAGCTTTGAACATAGCATATAATGCTTCGCTTTGGGACACGCCTTTTTTTTAGTGTATGGACAGGATCCTGTGTTACTTATTAATTCAGAATAATTGCTAAATTATTCAACTGAGCAATACCGTGTATATTTATTAAATCTATTGAGGAGAGTGATGAACACCACTGAACGGTTTTTGAAAAGAGCTAATGAAAAACACAGCTCAAAGTATGATGATCAGTTCAAAGCCGCACTGGTAAATGTATTTGTGGGCGATCGTGTGTATTTGAAACGATTACAACCTAGGAAACACAAATTAGAGCCAGCGTATTTGGGTCTGTACCGAGTAAAGATGGTTAAATCTAACACAGCTTTGATACAAAGCATTATTAATGGCGCAGTGTCTCGACATCATCAGGCACAAACATGTGGTGCCTGAAGAGGTAGTTTTCAAAAGTGTTCCTCCTTATCTCTACATACGTGACATTCCTCGAGTTGATGATTAGAGTTTTTTTTATCCCTTTGCTGTTGTTGTTTGAACAGACCTCATTTCTTCTTTTGACGTGTTTTAAATAAACTCGATGATAACAATGTGTTCTTATGTTGATGCTCAATGTAAACGTAAAATATTGTGGTAATTTCGCTGAGTGTGGAAATACTGTACGTATAACATTGTTGAGTGAAGCTAAAACAATCAGAGGTTAAATAGGTCAGGCAGATGCTGTATTATTCATGTATTTATATGATTCCTGGTTGCTGGGACCGGAGCGGTTCCCGAATGGCAAATAGCTGCGGGATTAAAGTTCAGCCTAGAGGATAGGCAATGTTAGAGAATGTGTAGATGTGAATACGTTTCACTTAATGTTATAAGAGAAGGGCGGAAAGATGAATGATTTTCTCGGGAAAACGGCTAGTGGCCACCGGTTAATAGTTGCAAGTGCAAGTGTTGTAGTGATTTAAATAAATGGCGAAACGGTGGTGGTGAGTTGTGTTGCGAAATTGTGCCGTAAACTCAGACAAGTAAAATCGAGGGATTAAGGAATATCTATTCCTACCCCTGTCCCGGCCAAAAAGCCCGTATTTCCCGCAACCAGAGCGAGGTTATTGATGAGGTTATGTAAGACTGAATGTATGATTTTTTTTTTCACTTCGGGTATTCTGTATTTTAGTTGCAGATGTCTCAAGAAGAAATGAGTGGAATTATTTATATTGTGTGTTGTACATTTTTATAAGCAATATTACCTTCTTAATTTTTTTTTGTGGAAGTGTTTTTTTTTTGGGGGGTTGATTTTTTTATATATATATATATATATATATATATATATATATATATATATATATATATATATATTTATATACACACACACACATATATATGTATATATATATATATATATATATATATATATATATATATATATATATATATATATATATATATATATATATATTTATATACACACACACACATATATATGTATATATATATATATATATATATATATATATATATATATATACATATGTATATATATATATATATATATATATATATATATATATATATATATATATATATATATATATATATATATATTATTTTGCATTTCTTTTTAGTACATGCCAAGCCTATTCCGGGTTGGAGTGTCCTCCATATATTATGGACTAGTGAGGGCGAGTGCGCACCTCCCCTAGAAGAGAAGGGCGGAAAGATGAATGATTTTCTTGGGAAAACGGCTAGTAGCCACTGGTTGGAAGTTGCAAGTACAACTGTTGTAGTGATTTAAATAAATGGTGAAACGGTGGTAGTGAGTTGTGTTGCAAAATTGTGCCCTAAACTCGGAAAAGTAAAATCGAGGGATTAAGGAATATCCATTCCTACCCCTGTCCTGGCCAAAAAGCCTATATTTCCTGCAACTCAAAGGGAGGCTATTGATGAGGTTATGTAAGGCTGATATTATGATTTTTTTTTTTCACTTTGGGTATTCTGTATTTTAGTTGCAGAGGTCTTAAGAAGAAATAAGTTGAATTATTTATATTATGTTGTGTACATTTTTACATGCAATATTTGCATTTTAATTTTTTTTGGTGGAAGAAGTGTTATTTTTTTTTGGGGGGTGGGGTGGGGGGATTTCTCTCTCTCTCTCTCTCTCTCTCTCTCTCTCTCTCTCTCTCTCTCTCTCTCTCTCTCTCTCTCTCTCTCTCTCTCTCTCTCTCTCTCTCTATATATATATATATGTATATATATATATATATATATATATATATATATATATATATATATATATATATTATATATATATATATATATATACATACATATATATATATATATATATATATATATATATATATATATATATATATATATATATATATATATGTTTTATGTTGCATTTCTGTTCAGTATATGCCATGCCTATTCAGGGTTGGAGTGTCCTCCATATATCATAGACTAGTGAGGTCGAGTGCGCCCCTAACAAACCTTTGGTAATAAATGAAGAAAACCCATATTCCAGCATGTCATTATCCTTCTACATGGGTAATATATATATACATATATATATATATATATATGTATATATATATATATATATATATATATATATGTATATATATATATATGTATGTATATATATATATATATATATATATATATATATATATATATATATATATATATATATAAATTTATGTATATATATATATATATATATATATATATATATATATATATATATATATATGTATGTATATATATACATACGTGTGTGTGTCTGTGTGTGTCTGTGTGTGTGTGTCTGTGTGTGTGTGTATATGCTTTAGGAACATCGTGTTTTCGTAGTTTCTTTAGATTCTCTAGTATAAGCCTTTGGTTAAAGAAATTATAATTATTCTTTTTCATTTCTCATTTATTCTGATAATTATAGTACGGTTTTCACAAAATTATGTCTTTATCATTGGATTATTGATAAACATAATTATACAATTTTTCGTTTTTATATAGGAGGATCAGCTAGAATTATGATGATTTATTTTAAAATTATATCTATTGAAGAACACCGAAAAAATTATATATAGAACATTTTTTTATATCCTTAAATTATAAAAAGAGTAATTACATGAGTAGATATTTATATAGATATATATACACACAATCATACATATATACAGTCAAGCAACACCACAGAGACCAACCACACTGCAGATCATACCGGCAAGGCTACTGTCATTAGGGTTATGAAGAGGCACATTGTTAAATAACGTGGCTCGTTGGCTTTAACTGGGATGCGACGTTCTTGCTAAGAGCACATAATTTTACATATTGAAAATTCTCTTTCTGGTTGAAACTAGAGTTTAATCAGAATCCTGTTAAATGTAAATCATTGGCCTTTGGTGGGAGATGCTTACATTGTGAACTATTATGGGCCTGTCTCAGTTGTTCGCCCTGTGAATTATTTAAGCTCCTTCAATTACTTCTTTTTGGAGGGTTTCTAATAATGGATATCAATATAATGTTGGTGTATTACCCCCTGATATCTATGGGTCAGCATACCTATTTGTAGTTCTGTGGTAGCATATCCAGTGTAGTCTTTTCTGGGAGATTTACACATCTCTATGCATAAAAGCTTATATACTGCATTTATACATACTCCCTTTGGTTCTCAGGGGCGGCACTATTCCTCTTTAGAAGTGCCGCATTCAGGTTTGTCTTGCTATCTATTCTAAATTGATGGTTCTTCGCTAAACTTGGCGTCCTTCTTAGTAAAACGATTGAAACTTAAGCTGGGGTAGATGATGCTGATTTTTTTCATCAGTTGCCATTGTTATGAGTTGTGGAATCTCGTTGATTATCTATTTATAACCTCTTCTATGAAGATATTTGATACTCGTTATTTGTTAGGAGTTGTTGAATTGGGTTTAGTTCGTAGTCTACATCTTTAAAAGATGTCCTGTGTTTGAATGCTTGTTTGACAAAAACATTTATTACTGACTTTTTTGTGTGCTTTGGAGCACTCACATCTGGAATAAAGCTTTTTATTGCATGCATAGATTTTGTGCATACCGTTGTCTTGAATTGGCCATCTGCCTGTTTAACTAAGACATCAAAAAAAGGCAGCTGTATTCTGTTGCAAAGTTGAGAACGGAATTTCTCCAGAGTTTGTTACCAAAATCTTTTACCAATTCTTTATTTCTCCTCACATTGAATATGTTATCGATAGATGATGTCGGCTATTTGTTGAAATAATTGACCAAGTAGAGAGCGAAATAGATTTGGCATATTGGTAGATTTCAACATCCCTTCAAGAACATCCTCAGTTATGGATAGTGGTTCCGTATTAAATCTAGATACTGTATCGAGTGCTATATATATATATATATATATATATATATATATATATATATATATATATATATATATATATATATATATATACACACATATATATATATATATATATATATATATATATATATATATATATATATATATATATATATTTCCTTTCCACCATTATCCATACAGAAAGATGTCAGTGGCCTGACGCACCTTTTCCAATGCCTTATATCAAAGGCATCCTTTTTTACCAAATCTCCTCTCTACATAATATCCTTCACCTTGTCTCGTCATCTAATTTTTTGCCTCTTTCTTGACCCACTCCCACAGATTCCTCTAAATCCTCCTCACTCCCTCATCACCATCCATTCTCAACACGTGCGCAGCCCTTCAGGACACTTAACATCATCTGTGATCTTTACTATACCTGCCATTCTTCTTATTTCATTATTTTCCAAACTTCCATGCAGTTATAGTCCCATAACCTACCTCCGTATTCTCATTTCTGCTCTTTCAAGCTTTGCTTCATCTTTTCGTCTGAAAGTCCAATGTTTCAAATCCATACATTAACACTATCTTATTAATGTGCTATAGATCTTGAATGTTAGCTTGATGGGAATTTTCTTGTCACATACCACTCCTGCTGCCTAACTCCATTATCCAAGACTGCTTTTATCCTGATCTCAAGCTCCGCCACGCTGCCTCCCTTCTAATTACAATAGATCCCTCTACTTTCATGTATAGATAGCCTGGCTACCTTCCTCACTGCTCACCATTACCTTAGATTTATCCACATTTACTCTCAAGTAATCAATTTTCAAATTGTCTTGCTGATCTAAAACCCTCTTCTGCAAGTCTTCCTCATTTTTCAGCAGTATTCCAAATCATCTGTATATAGCAACTCCCACAACTCTTCCATTCTAATCACTTCACTTGACACCTCCATGGACAGCAGAAATAGAAATTAGCTTAATGATGACCCCTGGTGCAACCCAACACTAACATGAAAAGTTTGTTTCCCAACTGCTGCTATTTCTAATGTTCTCGTTCTTTTGTACATCATCTCAACCATTTTAACCAACTTCTCCGGGACTTTCTTCTCCCTCAGGCACCTCAACATAATTTCTCTTGGGATTTTACGATAAGCCTTCTCTAGATCTATAAAATTACAGAACAGCTTCTGATTTCCCTCTAGCCTCCTTTCCTGCAGATACCTTACTTTATAGATGACCTCCAAATTCCTCTCCCCCTCATGATTCCATACTGATATTCCCCAATCTTTAAAATCTCTCTCAACCTCCCACTTATTACCCTCTTAAAAACTTTCAACCATGCTCTGCTAGTTTAATTCCACTGTAGTTATCACATTCCATGACAACGCCTTTCTGCTTAAAGACAGAACCATTAGACTATCCTTTAGCAGTCTTTAAGCATTATATCATTTTCTCATATCACTCTTAATGAATCTAATGTCCATTCTTTCCCCTCATAATCATCTGTAGGACAAAGGCCTCATACATATCCTTCCACTTGCATCTATTTATGGTGTCTCTATGCTACTTTATATCCCAAAATTTTCTAATTTCGTCAATCCATCGTCTTCTCTTCCTTCCCCTGCTTATTTTGCCATCTCTAGGCAACCATTCTGTTATTCTTCATCTTCATCTATTATCTGCCATTCTTATCATATATCCTGCCCATTTTCATTTCCTTTTCTTACGTGTTAGTAGAAAATTCTCTACATTTGCTTGATCTTGTATCCTTGTTGCCCCTTTTTCTATCTCTTACAGTCCAGTCAATTTAGCCAGAATTAAAAAAAGGTTAGGGGAAATTTCCAAAAAAATTAAACCTCTTGGAATGTGTTATGTAGGGTTCCACTAAGATATAAAAATCTTCCAAAATCAGTGGAGAGGAAAAACACAGCCTATTTTGGGGTTTAGCTATAAAACCCCGACCTACAAAAAACAGCTATACCTTTACTTTACACAGATCTATCAAAATAATATTTTAGGTCTACATCCATGTTTTCATGCTTAATCTTTCACTATCTTGTGGTTAAAGTTTAGAGTAAACATACATAATATTTTCATGACAACTGGCGTGAGTGTGATGCCACTGTAACCATTGCAATTAGTCAGGTCTCATTTTTTGCCATTTTCACCAACACTTAACTTCCATTTATTAGGTTTTGCCTCTTCATGCCACATTCGGCAAAATAACGTTGTAAGTACTCTGTGGGTCACTTCATTTTCAGTCAGTATCATATCAGCATTTAATCTATCGTAACCAAGAGTTTCCCAGCCCCAGACATTTTTAATGATAGGTTGGACTTCAACCACACTGAATTCATTCAAGGGCGCATTAAGGTTTTCATCAGCTTCAGGTATATCAATCAAATCATTCCATTCGTATCTCCTATTCATGACTTCACTAAATAGTTTTATCCAGTTTTTAATTTCTTCATCCTCTGTTCTTATAACAGATCTATCTCTTTTTTATGTGTATATAATTTTCTTGTTTGCTCCCGTAAAAATTTCACTAATAATTCTATGAATGATTCTTACAACATAGCCACTATATGAATTAAAGCTTTGTCAGCCTCTTCTGTACTTCCTATCTAAATATTCTCTCCAGTCATTCCTGGCTTTTGTTTTGATATCACCACCAATACTGGAAGGCTTAGCATGCTCGACCTTGTAATCTTCATTACTTCCTCGAAAACTTTCAACAATCAATTTCTGTTTTTGTCTCCTTTCTATAGTATCTTAAGTATTATTTGATGCCCATGGTTTTCTACTTGTAACTACCTGTGCCAAAACCTCACTATCAACTGACTGATAAATGTTCATAATATCACACCACCCTTCCTTAATTGTGTGCTCTCCGTCTCTTATAGTCTCTGAATTTGCAAAATGATTACTATATTCTTTTGCAATTGTTTTTTATTTCTTCATCTTCTAGAATCTCATTTGTATCGATCTACGTATCTGTTGGGTGCTTTCAGTTTTAATTCTAGTGCGGCAATGAGTAGCTGGTGATCACTACCAATGTCTGCACCTCTATAGCTTCTTATATTTCTCAGAGTCTTCCACCTCTCTTAATCAATGCCTAGGTGGGATCATTTGATTTCTGTAATTGCCACATGGTTAAGTCCATGTATATTTGTGGATATGCTTGTGTTGGAAAAAAATACGTTAAATGACAAGATCGTTTGTTAAACAAAAATTTATAGAAAGTGCTCCATTTTCATTCGCAACTTCGCGAAGACCGTAAACACCCATCACAGTCTCTATACTTTCCTTATTCCTTCCAACTTTAGCATTAAAGGTACCAATCAGAATTTTCATAGTTCCCTCTGTGATCTCATCTCTTACACTCTGCAGTTCTTCATAGTATTCATCTATTTTTTAATCAGGGGAATAATTTTTTGGTACAGAGCAAACTATAAAACTCATATTACAATACTTTGATTTCAACTTTGCAAGTAACAATCGACTATTTGCAGGTCTCCACCCAGTAAAAGCCTTTTCTGCTCTTGATGGCATCATCATTCCTACCCCTTCACTTCAAAGATTATCTGTTTTTCCTCAAGATATATATATATATATATATATATATATATATATATATTATATATATATATATATATATATATATATATGTTGTGTGTGTGTGCAAATCTATTTACCAAAGCACTTCCCCCAATTTGGGGGGTAACCAACGTCTAACATCGGAAAAAGAGGGGACCTTTCCTCTCTCCGCTCCTCCCAGACTGACAAGGGATTCAGCCGAGTTTGGCTGGTACTGCTAGGGTGTCGCAGCTCACCCTCCCATATTATCTTCCATAAATAGAGTTTCATACGCTGAATCCCCTACTGCTGCTACCTCCGCGGTCACCAGGGCGACTGGAGGAAGCAGC
>NC_090741.1:16243440-16245940 GCF_036898095.1 Palaemon carinicauda
TTGTATCTGTATTTGAATTCCATTTTGTTAACCTTATGGCGTTTAGTGTATTACGTGTTTGACTTTTCAATTAATGCTCAATACTATATAGGTAAATGGATGTAATGAATCGCCCGTGAATCAGGCTAAATATTTCATGTTCGTAACTTACCGCTGCTTCATAACATAATAATATAATGAACATTGCACAGATATGAAACCATTAAATTGGGCTTTTCGTAGAATTATTTCCTATCCAATTCTTATTTTACAAAACAAAAATATATGGAGTATTGTCTACTTGGTAAGAAGCGTCCAATTATAAATGCAAAGTAAAATATACTTTTGGATCGATAATAGCTATTTTCTGTACAGAAGCATCTACTTCAATGCACCTCGCTAATGCCATAAGACGTAAAAGAAATAAGATTTTATGACATGAAATAAGCTCTTACGCATATGATTCATATGCACGTTTATAACATTTGCCTCAAATCTTCCTCTGACTGATTAGCCTTTTCTTTTTTTATGGTCATTTCAAATTGTTAAATTGATAGATACTCTTTCCGAAGAGGTTTTCTGATTTGTAGATAATCAGTATTATTTTCACTTAAGGTAAGAATGACAATGAGCCTTTTAAATTGCTTCATCGGAAAACTCTGGACGTATTTTTCTTTTTCATGTAAATTATTTACGTAAAACAGTTGAACGTTTTTACTTATCTATATTCAAATATCAAATATGATTAGACTCAATAATATCTAATGACAGGAAATAAAAAAGCCGCTCAAGTGTGAAAGAAAAGCGTTTCAATTTCACAATCATAGAACGACTTTTTGAAATATGTCATATAAATAGTCACAAAACTTCTATCATTGTGAAAAAGAACTTTTTAATAACTACTTAGCTAATTTTTACGTACGTTTAATACTGCATTCAGTAAGTCTCACTCTTTGTTGTATTTTGTTCTTAATCGCAATATCAATGGTTGCTAATTGCTTCCGAAATTATGTGAATATATAGTTAAATCACGCATATAAATTATATATATGATATATATTATCCACTGTATCAATTTTTTTTATTGTATATATGTAAACTAAGCTAATATGAATAACAACAAATATATTTGATAAAAAAATAAAATGAATATGAAAATGTATCTTCCGTATTGGAAAGATATGCATATGAGAGAGAGAGAGAGAGAGAGAGAGAGAGAGAGAGAGAGAGAGAGAGAGAGAGAGAGAGAGAGAGAGAGAGAGAGAGAGAATTACATGCCTAGTTGTTCTTAAAGTAAGATAAGTAGAAGAAATAATTGCTACAGCAGCAGCCAAAAGAAAAAAGAAAAAAAAATATTGCAATAACTATTAGGATATACATTTCCGATTTACATTTCATCTGCATGTTTATTTAAATTCTAGAAACTTAACATTCCATTTACATGCAAGTGTTGGCAATCAAAAAGAAAAAATGCCTCTTCCTTGCTAGTGGTGGAAATGAGATTCGAATTTCCATTACGAATGAAGGGACTGTCAAAGTCTTTTTTATGTAATGCGATGAGAATACATATTGAATTGATCGCAGCATAAAACAAAATCAACAGAAAACATCTGAATCTATTCGGATGAATGCTTATGAGGTCAGAAAAAAATAACAAAGTTTTACTAATTAATTTTTCCTATTATCTCTATTGGGGATATCCATTTTCCTTCTTTATGCGATCTATTATACA
The DNA here is from genome assembly GCF_036898095.1 of Palaemon carinicauda. Classification (NCBI taxonomy): domain Eukaryota; kingdom Metazoa; phylum Arthropoda; class Malacostraca; order Decapoda; family Palaemonidae; genus Palaemon; species Palaemon carinicauda. Next base: position 16,245,152 of record NC_090741.1, read on the forward strand.
CTGCATGTGTCTTAAAATCTTTGTGTAATGAATTTTTTTTTTTCATACTTTACCAAAATATTGTTAGACTGTCTGCGAAGTACTTGTTCAATATTTCGATATTTTTCTTTTATTCGGAACCAGGGATCCTACTTAACTTACTCCTCTCCCATCCACGTTACCAGACAGGACATGTATTGAAAACACTATTATTATTATTATTATTATTATTATTATTATTATTATTATTATTATTATTATTATTATTATTTGCTAAGCTATAACCCTTGTTGGAAAAGCAGGATGCTATAAGCCCAGGGCCTCCAACAGGGAAAATAGCTCAGTGAGGAAAGGAAACGGAAGAAATAAAATATTTTAAGAAGAGCAGCAACATTAAAATAAATATCTCCTATATAAACTATAAAAACTTAAACAAAACAAGAGGATGAGCATTAAGACAGAATAGTGTGCCCGAGTGCACCCTCAAGCAAGAGAACTCTAACCCAAGGCAGTGGAAGACCATGGTACAGAGGCTATGGCACTACCCAAGATTAAAGAACAATCGTTTGATTTTGGAGTGTCCTTCTCCTAGAAGAGCTGCTTACCATAGCTAAAGAGTCTCTACTACAATAACCAGGAGGAAAGTGGCCACTGAACAATTACAGAATTGTTTGGTAATCTCAGTGTTGTCAGGTATATGAGGCAGAGGAGAACATGCAAAGAATAGGCCAGACTATTCGGTGTGTGTGTGTGTGTGTGTGTGTGTGTATGTGTAGGCAAAGGGAAAATGAACCGTACCGAGAGAGGAGG
>NC_090741.1:16250940-16253440 GCF_036898095.1 Palaemon carinicauda
ATTTTTTCTACATAACTTTGACACTTGAATTCTAACCATTCTTAAACAAGGATACTGTTTATGTAATCGTATCTAGTTTTTTAAAGTTATCAGAAAAAAATATACTCATACCACTGCAATTTATCTCGATAATATTGAACGATTGAAGGGAAAGGAGACCAAGGTATAAGGATAACAACTTTGTGTTAATGAATTAAAAGTATGATATTCACATTGTCGAAGATAAGCAATAGACAGACAAAAATAAAGAATGATAGACAGGACAAGAAAAGGAAATGCTCTTATGGAGTCAATATTTAACCCCCGAAGATTTGGAAAAATTTGAACTCATTTACCTTCTTGTTGAGTTGTATGCTAATCTCTGACTTCGAAAGGATAATCTTCAAACCCTAAATAATGTAGAGACAGAAGGGAAAGGGGGCGAGGAGAGAGGGAGAGGGAGAGAAAAAAAAAAGAGAATAAGAGGAGAAGAGAGAAGTAGGATCGAGTTGATTGATTTCGATTTATCGTTCCTTTCGAGATATATTTACGTAAAGCAAATACTTGACAAAGCTATTTTCATGGGTAGAGAATTCAGGGAAAAAACCTGTAATTCATCTAGAAGTATCTCTTTCAACGATAAATTGATTGAATAGGGACTTGCGACAAGGAGTAAAATTAATGAAATAAAATTCACCGAGAAGTTTTTTTTTTCTTCTAAATCAGGTTTATGAAATTTAAATATAGAACAAAATAACGACTATTCCTGATATAGCATGTAAAGATTTTTTTTCCAAATCTTCTTTGCATAAAAGATAAAGATATCTGTGCCACCACAAAGTTTAACTAAAAGCCATATGTTCATTCAACATATGTCAAAATGTCAATACAATACAACTCTTCAGGTGTATAGGCTATTTGAGTAATTCTTCATGGAATGCTGGACCCATCCAGTTATACATAGAATACTGGATTCCATGGACATAAATGTTACTTTACCAAATACCTTTTGTTTTTTTAAATAGGACTGAAGCTGGAACATTTTAATTGAAAATATGAAATTCAGATTCGATTCTAATTAGCTTCATTATGATCTGAGGTCTCGTATATTGGTCTAAAACTAAATTGCTTTCTAGTATCGTTTTCGTAAGAAATTCTATTTTATTGAAAAGAAAATTGATAGTAGATGCAGAACGAAAATTAACTTCCAGTTGTTATTTACAGAGAGAGAGAGAGAGAGAGAGAGAGAGAGAGAGAGAGAGAGAGAGAGAGAGAGAGAGAGAGAGAGAGAGAGAGGCGATAAATACAATTCCTATCCATCAGAATCCAATATAACCCACATAATAGACAGGTATATTTATTAGATGTTTTCATTAATATTAAAAAAAATCTATCTAATGAACGGTATGTCTTGAAATATAGAATTAATCCACTATGATTTAATTTTTAATACGTGGATCGCCAAATCATTTCCTACCAAGAAGCACATTGATAAATATCTGAACAATGTGTAAGGCGTCAATTATATATATTTGAATTATCTTCCTTATTGGAATTTTACTTTTATAGACTTCTTTTCTTCAAGAGGCTGAAGATAGATCGGCAAATTGTTTCAGAATTTTTCATCCTGGTTTCCTCCCCTTAATATTTTATTGCAAGTTTATAGCAGTTATGAAAAATGATATTCAAATATTTGCTAAATCAGTTAGCTCATTTATCTCTTACAGAGATATTTAAACTCTTTATGTTATTTTATCATGACTTTTCATTGGTTTTACGTTTCTGATAGATGCAATAAAGGAAATATTTGTTTTTTTCAGTAATTTCGTGAAGAAAAATTGTGAACAATTCTTTACATTAATATGTATCAAAAAGTATTTATTGCTGGGAGAGAAATCTTATTTCCTGATATCCTTTTAAGATAATATACAACCATTCATTTTCATTCTATTGAACATTAAATGAAAACTACTCATAAATAATCTACTCATCTACTATAGATACCATGCACTCTGGTATCCCTCCTCACCCAGCTTTTTCATCACCCAAAACACATTTCACACCGATGACTATACATGAATGCTTCCACAAGGGATAATGGAATACAGGGGCCATCCTGGTCGTGGTTTACCCTTAAAGACGAAAAGGGCGTGAAAGGGGCTCTATTTTGTGTTATTTATTGTAAAGGATTTTCAAGGAAGTTATAACGGATATTGAGGATATTGTGGGAATGATGTAACAGGGGAATTACCATATACTAAGGGGCAAATAATTTGGGACCTTTTAGCTCTGTAGTTATAAAAATATACAATTATACTACTATGAATAATAAAGGAGGGGAGATTATGAAGGCCAGTAAGTAAAAGACTTTGGAAAACCTGTATAGGGCAGCAGGTGAAACCGAGAAGAAAAGCTTTGGAAGACCAGAACACAAAACCTTTTTTTTTTTTTTTTTTTTTTTTTTTTTTTTTTTTTTTTTTTTTTTTTTTTTTTTTAAGGGCAAGAGAGGAAGGGGTAGTAC
>NC_090741.1:16268440-16271747 GCF_036898095.1 Palaemon carinicauda
AAAGATATATATTGAAATTATCATTGTTAATACATAGTAAATGGTATAGAGAAAAAAATTTTCTGTTAATTTTTTATGCTTTATTTTTTTTCTGATGGACCTTTGATTTTTAGAATATTGATCTTATTTCAGTTTTGTAAATTCCATATATTTTTCACGATAATATGAAATAATTTTTTTGTTTTTATATACCGATGAAAACCTTTCAGTGGTTCCAAGTTCATATAAAGGCCTAAATATTATACATATTTGGCATAGTGACATAATCATGCATTTACATTTAAGTAATTTTACTTATGTTAAATAAGCTAGATTGTGGTCCGGTTCAGAATGTTTACTATATAAAACAGTCAATTAAAGAAATTAGGTATATAACACAAATCAAATTTTTATTGGTTAAGCTAATTTTAGAACAAAGTAACACAAAGGTCTCTAAATAACTCTTGTGAAAGTGAACCGTTAGGTTGTAACTGAAAGACGAGGTGAACATCACAAAAAATCAAACAAAATTTCTTTATCTTCTTGAAGATACTCTATCGTTGTGTGTAGTCACTAACTTTCAGAGTCATAGAGGGTATATCTGAAAAATGTCTCCAAACACGAGCAGTGTTAAGTCAGGTCTCATCTCTTTTGCTTTCTTGTCCTTTTATATATGCGGGTTCAATACCCCTGAATGTTCGTGATGCACTAGAAGCGTTCAGGACTAGCATACGCAACATGGCGCCATATGGCAGTCCCATTCTCAAATCATCTCGTACTGTATAGTTCTCTCCTGTCAGATGGCTGGCACCGAAGCAGAATCTCGAACTCTCGTAGAAGAACACATCGCTATTTTCGATTTTCAATTACAATAACATATATGAAACAAAAAGAATTGTTTTATATTTACATCAACATACATGAAAAAATAAGCCCTTTATCACAAGTTTTGTATGATAATATACATAAATTTAACGTACTGTAAGGACAATGTCTTACAATGCTTCATTGTCAATTCAACTCTCCTTTTACTTTTGTATATATTTTCCTGTTACCGTAACATAATTGTTGTTTATTTTGTCATATGAAAAATTATCCTCTCTTTCATCTCATGTATTATTCATTATTGGATGTTAAACTTCTTTTATATTTATCAGAAACTTAACATAAGGAAACACAAAAGCCCAGCCAATCTCACCAGTCACCTGCCCAGCAGAACTCTATCTCTCTGTCCGCAAAGGACATCACTCGACATTGACCAACTTATTTCATCTGATCCAGGAAATATTTAGCCAGAAGAAGAAGAAGAAGAAGAAGAAGAAGAAGAAGAAGAAGAAGAAGGAAGGATTACAAGGATTTTGGATGTCTCAACGACTTTTTATTCCATCCTTAGAGACTCCATTTGCTCTTGAGTAGAGCCATTTGGCTTGAGCGTTTAGAGTGTTTTTATGATCTTGTCTAACGTATTCATGAACTTGTTTACAGTGTTACTTTTTACTATATCCCCTGGAAGTCTGTTTCATATATTTGCTATTTTGTGCATAAAGAAATTATCACATTGAGTGGTGTTGTATCTTTTCAACCCCAATTTGTATTCATTACCTCTGGACTGATTTGTGCTAAGCGGGAAGAGATTGGTGTAATCTACATTTGTTATTCCTTTAAGAATTTTGCATGTCTCATTTGACTGTCCCCTTTGTTGTCGATTTTGTAGATCAAATAAGTTCAAATGTTTCATCTATATCCAAATTGCCCTAGGGTTAGAACTAGTTTGATGGTCCTAGCTTTTACTGCTTCCATTCTGTTATTATCCTCATAAATACATGGAGTCCAGAATTGGACCCCGTATTATAGATGAGGTCTTACTCGTGATGTGAACAGCTGAAGTACAGAGTCCTTGTTTCTGTACTTGAATTATCTCTATACGTAACCCATTAGTTTTTGTGATATCTTTTCAACTCTTATTCTTTGTTTGGTGAACCTCAAATCTATGCTAATAATATTGCCGAGATGTTCCTACTGTCCCACACTTTCTATTTCATTACCCAGCAGTGAGTAATCTGTTTGTTGGTTACTAGAAACTATGTGCATGACTTTGCACTTCCCACAGTTTAAAGGCATTTGCTTTTCCCAACCAATCACCTAACATAATTGGATCCTTTCTTAAGACTTCTACGTCTTCTGAGTTCACAGCATTTATGCCCAGTTTAGTATTGTTGATAAATTCGGCTATTCTACTAGTTAATCTTAAATCTATGGGCCAAGGACAAATCCTTGAGGTACTCCACTTGTAAAAGCTGTCCATTCTGAGACTTCTCCATATATTACAACTCTTTGTTTTCTGCTTGTCAATCAATCTTCGATCCATTCAGCCGTCTTATCAAATATGCGTTATGCTCTAACTTTAACCACTGCTTTTTTATGGAAGTCGCATTATATAAACTCAACGATTGTTTAATGAAGTTTAGTTGCATTCACCTCACATCTTAGTTATCACCCCTACCTCTTAGTTATCACCTCACACATTACTATTAAATCTACTATAATTGATTCAAAAATTCTACTAGGCACTGAAGTTAGAAACACAGGTCTGTAGTTGCCAGGTTCTTCTGTTGGTCCCTTGTTGTAGATTGTAAGAACATTGCCTAGCCTTGTGGGGCCTTTCTTTCATTGGCCGACTAGGGGACCGTCCGCCATGTCCGCCATTTTTTTTTCCTAATGATCCAAATTACACAATTTCTATATATGTTTTAGACACATATAATACCTTCATCATATAAAAATTTCAAGTCATTTGATCAAAAACTTTTGGATTTATGAGCAAAAATCAAGATTTAAAAAAAATATTTAGGTACATTTTTCCCCACTACTATAATACCAATTGTATTGAAACTTATACCACAAAAACTACTCTAACAACCGAACAGTTCTGTCAGACAGAATTTTGATTTTCCTTTCTGTTTTTTTTTAATGAATTTTTATTTTTTTTTCCTCGTCTAGACGGAAAATAATCTTGAAAAAAAATGTAAAACGAAAATCAAAATTTTGTCTGACAGAATTATGGAATTTTTATTCTTCTTTTCAACGATATCTTCTTCTCTAATATCGAACAACAAATAAGTGAGAAAAATGTACCTAAGTGGGAATATGTATGTTTTTGAGTTATGAGCTCCCAAAGATTTGCAGCAAGCTTTCGCTTCTTTTCTAAAAGAAATCAAGATAATATTATTATGATAACTTTTATTGTTCATTCCTACATAAATGCACCCTAAAGGATGTATTTGAACCCTCAGTTTACTATTCCTATGTTATGAATTGCCAGCAATCT
>NC_090741.1:16272247-16287247 GCF_036898095.1 Palaemon carinicauda
CGCGGTTTAATCTTTTGTTTGTTCATTTTAGAATGGCTTGCTCTAAGAGCAAGACACAGGATCTTACGAAGGCAGCCAGCAAAGGTTACAAAAAGTGAAAGTAACAAAGTTAAATTAAAAAAAAATCCCTGTTATATAAAGTGAAGTTAAGACAAATCGGAGAGGGGGCCGTTGTAATGTCTTGGAATTGTATTGAACCCAGGATCAATTCACATGTCCTCGAACGGAACACGGCTTGAACGTGCCAAGGGGTAGAAAAGTATCGGCAGGGTGACTTTTTTTAGGTCCACGAAAATGAAGAATTTAGTAGTAAAAGGGAAAGCGTTAATAGCAGAGTCCCATGGACGATGAAGATCACCAGAAGGAGACAAAACTAGTTTAAGTGGAGGCAAAAGGATAGGTAAAAAGAATATCCCAAGTCTATTGGCCTTGATTTTAGTGCTGCCTTTGACAGTGTTAATCATGAGGCCCTTATTTTCAAACTGAAACAGTTGGGAGTGGGTGGGTCGTTTCTTAGCATTATTGTTGATTTTTTAAGTAATAGATCTCAAAGAGTTGTTGTTGATGGGCACCATAGTGATTATAGGAATGTGATATCCGGTGTTCCACAGGGTAGTGTTCTTGCCCCATTACTTTTCATACTATATACACATGACATGTGGTTTGGCCTAGAAAACAAGCTTGTTGCATATGCAGATGATGCTACTCACTTTACATCAATTCCATCCCCTGAATGTAGATCTAGGGTTGGTGAATCCCTTAATAGAGATTTAGCTAGAATTAGTGCATGTTGCAAATTATTGGGTATGAAGTTGAATCCTAACAAAACTCAAAGTATGATTGTAAGTAGGTCAAGGACGGTGGCTCCTCAACATGTTTCTTTAAATATGTATGACTCTTTCAAAATTTTAGGTGTGATTCACGACAGTAAATTTACTTTTGAGAAACATATAAGGTCTGTGTCTTCTTCAATTGCACAAAAAATAGGCTTATTGAGAAAGTCTTTCAAGATTTTCGGTGATCAATCTATTCTAAAGAAGTGTTTTAATTCTTTCATTCTACCTTGTTTTGAGTATTGTTCTCCTGTCTGGTGTTCAGCTGCTGATTCTCATCTTAATTTGTTGGACAGAAACTTACGGTCATTAAATTTCTTATTCCTGATCTAGATATTAATCTTTGGCACCGTCGTTCAATTAGTTCATTATGCATGTTGCATAAGATTTTTCATAACTCTGACCATCCTTTACATTCAGATCTCCCTAGATAATTCTATCCTGTTCGTAATACTAGGAAGGCAGTTAATTCTAATAGCCGGGCCTTCTGCATCACGAGGCTCAATACTACGCAGTAGTACAAGAGGTGCAGGACTGGTTAGTACTTCTGCAGTCTAGGAAGAGTATCAGTGTTCACTTCTGTTGGGTCCCTGCCCATGTTGGGGTGGATGGGAATGAACAAGTAGATAAGGCAGCAAAGGAAGCTTCAGGGCTAAGTAATCCATCCCCCTTGAGTATTCCTTACAAAGATCTTAAAAGTGAGATTCATCTTTACTGTAAAAATAAGTGGCAAGCTCGATGGTCTGAACTGACCACCAATACAAAATTGAAACAAATCCACCCATTGGTGGATAAATGGTCATCTTGTAATCCTACAAGTAGAAGGGATACCATTATTATAACTAGGCTGAGTATTGGCCATACACATGCAACGCACAATTATTTAATGAAGAGTGGGGAAGGGAGACAGGCCCCTCTTTGTAATACCTGTCAAGTGACAATGGATGTTAAACATATTTTAGTCGATTGTCCTGTTTTTAATCTTCAGAGGAGGACACATTTACTCCAAGACAAACTTTTAAGAGATATACTGGGGGAAAACTGTAATACCCTGAACTTGAGAAAATTTATACAAAGTATTGGGTTATATTACGAGCTATAATTGATTTTATTTATTTATTTATTTATTTTATCCTTTTAATCCCTATTTATTTCACATCTAGATTTTATTGTATGAAACTGTTACGATTTGTATTAAAGGTTAAAATGATACTAAATGGTGTGAGTGTACAGATATGATTGAATGATTTTCGTTATATAGCGCTGAATGGCCTTTGATGACCCAGTGCTTGGCTTAATGCCTAAATCCTATATTCAATTCAATTCTAGAAGTTTTATTCCAGCTGTTACCAAGTTGTGGAATGATCTTCCTAATCGGGTGGTTGAATCAGTAGAACTTCAAAAGTTCAAAGTTGGAGCAAATGCTTTTTTGTCGACCAGGTGGACATGAGTCTTTTCATAGTTTATTTATGACATATTTGTTTTTGATGTTGTTAATAGTTTATATATGACATGTCTGTTTTGACGTTGTTACTTATTTTAGAATGATATATTGTTAATTTGTTCTCTTCATTTATTTATTTCCTTATTTCCTTTCCTCACTGGGCTATTTTTCCCTGTTGGAGCCCCTGGGCTTATAGCATCTTGCTTTTCCAACCAGGGTTGTAGCTTGGATAGTAATAATAATAATAATAATAATAAAAGCTTAAGAGTTAGAAGGAGCGATAGTGAATAGTATTAGCCGAGTACGAGAGAGCTAATAGCAAAAGAAGGGAATAGAAGTAGGAGAGTTTAATAGTAATGAATGTTCAGAGTAGAAATCATATGAATCAGTGATAAAAATACGATATAAGGGTAAAGGAAGGTATCAGTAGAGACAACATAAGGTTATAAGGATGAGGAGAGGAGCGTAGAGACACGAAACATGCGGACGTTAAAGGAAAAAAAACGGCATTGAAAACAATGAGAATGGGAGAAAAGAAGCAATAAGAGAAAGGAGAGATTTAAAAGTGCAAACGGCAAGGAAGTGAGACTAAGAACTTAGATAGGGGCGGAGCATGGCTGGGTGGACAGAGACAGGAAGTATAGGAGCCAAGAGAGTAATCATAAAAAGGTGGATTAAGAGTACGGATGGCTACAACGGAAAAGCTAACATCAACATATGTTAGTATACAACCTGAATCTTCAATCAACATCCTAGGAAACCCAAGGACTGGCGTTCAACAATTGCAAGACATATCCAGGAAGAACTACATTCAACAAGAAACTAGAACGAGACATCGCTAACAAAACATCAAGAGAGAGAGAGAGAGAGAGAGGACGTGTCGACTTCATATATAAGCTAAGTACAGATATTTTGTATTCATTCCAGTTTGGGCAGTGAAGTGTAGTTATCACAAGTCGTTAGTCGATTATTACTGGGGTGAGTGAATTGCTAAACTTTGTTATAAGAAACTCCGAACTCTCATTTAGAATTTTTCTTCCTTTGTGCTAATTCCTTTTTCTTTCAGAAACTCTTGGGGAAATGTTTTGGGATTAGTAACAGTGTTGGGGGAATTTTATTATACATATGCGTTTACGCAGTGGGCGTCTGTACTCATATAGATATTTTGATAGAATTGAAAGGGGTCAAAGAGATAGAAAAAAAAAATACAGCAGTCATGGCTCCTCCTGTCAGCCCTACCCCTGGACCTAGTGGTGTAGGCCAGGCTAATCCTCCTCCAATTGTGATGCTTGTAAATGCCAGGTCAGCAATCCTTCCTTTTCAAGGTCGGGTCAACGGGTTCTTGCCACAAAATGTGGAGTCATGGATTTCATCCGTTGATGCCCATTTAAATGCCAAACAAATCGTAGATCCTTTTGTACAATTACAAGAAGCTAAAAGTTTTATAGATTTTTCTAAGGGGGATGCGAGTGCGTATTTAAGAGGTGTTTCATTTCAAGAAGCAGTTACTTGGGATGATTTCAAAGTTAGGTTACGCGCGATCTATGGGGGTGAGGAAGCCTTGGATGTAGTGTTAACGTTACGAAATACACTTAATCAAGCCACTATGAAGCGGCTTAATGTTATTGAGAGAGCAGCTCTCATAGCTGATAGGCTTAACGAATATCAGGACATTTTAGGTAATTCCACTTAGGTTACTAACGATAACATCTCCGTGAAAGATTTTTTACGATTAATGTATTTAACTTGCATGACACTTATGTTGCCTGAAGCTTTACTGCGGTGCTTTGATAAGAAGTTAACGCCTGCAAGTACGGAATTGGATGTCTATAAACAGATAAAGAAACACATGTCAAAGTGTCCAGATCTCGATCCCGTGTTAACTCAAGTTTTTGCTAAGAATGAAACAAAACCACAAACAGTGAACGTAATTAACAGTCCAGTAGCGGGAGTGACGTGTTACAACTGCAAACGTCAAGGTCACATAAGCGCAGGCTGTAGAACGAAATTTTGCTCAATTCACAACACAGCAACGCATTCTTATAGTCAATGTTACGCGCGTAAGACACAACAATATCCTAGAAATACACAGTCAATTCCACAGTCAGTTCCATATGGAAATAAAAAGAAAAATCCTCATTTTAACAATAAGAAGAAACAACCAAATGTCAATGCAGTTCAGAGTCCGAAACAAACAAACACTTCTTCAAATATCGCTGAGCCTGGGCCGTCAAACCAGACCTCGCAAGGTCAGTCTAATTTTCAGAATGTGCAGAGCAAAGCAAATACCACATAGTTAACTCTAGAGGGGAAGAGAGTGATGTTGGGTCAAGGTCATTTATGTCAATATCAATAGTATTGAATAATCAATTTAATGTTTTATAAGATAATTGTGAGACAATAGATTTTCCTATGAAACACACGGCCGAATTAAGTAAAACAGTGCATGCTCCCGTAGATTTGCAACGAATTCATACAATAATAAGCCAAAATGAGTTACGGCCAACCTTATATGCTGTAAATTTAGAACACAAATCCTTTACGTTATTTTTTGACTATGGTAGTCCACGTAATATTATGGATTTGAAGACGTATCATTTGTTGTTTCCGAACTTTCCGATTGAAAAATCAGGAATTAGACTTTCAGGTATAGGAAATAATGAATTAAACGTCATAGGCATAACTCATATTCAGTTCAGAGTCGGTAATCGCACGTTTGCCGATACATTTGTTGTTGTAAAAAACATTAATATGTATCCAGCTGTAATTATAGGATACCCATCTATGGGAAATCAAAACATTATCTTAGCTCCTGCCAAGCACGGCGTGTATATCAAAGGGAAATTCTATAAGTCTTCTAATACCTTAAAGTCAGTTTTGGATAAAAAGGAGACGACAAATGTAACCGTAACGTACGTTGAAGAACCAATAACTTGTCTCACTAATAAAGAAATAATATACGCGACCCAGCAGAATTCTCGTTCACCCGTAATATCATCTTGCACGCAATCTATCGAACCAAACATACCTTCGAATTTAATAGTGCAAATAAAGAAAACACTACCGGGATCTGAAATATTAATCCTTTCCGATACTTTGAAAACCAACGGATTGTCTGTCACACAAGCTATTTATACAGTAGGCTCACATCAGCAATGTAATATCGAAGTCTGTAATCATTTAAATAACACTTTAGTAATTCACAAAAATCAACATATCTTGGATGTAGAAGTTTATAAACATCGTATTCTTACCGTTGCTGAAATCAATCACTCTCAATCAGTTGCTGATGAATCCCTTTTGCGATCTATTAAAAATAAAATCAGTAAGGACATTCAAGACGAAGAAATTCAGCAGAAAATTTTTGAACTTTTAACTAAATATCAAGATGTTTTTTCCACTACGGATGGATCCTTAGGAAAAACAGATGTGATCGAGCATCAAATAAGGTTAAAGGACAAGCAGAAAATTATATATGTACCCTCGTACAGACTCCCTATGAAATTCCAGAATGAAATAAATGATGAAGTAGGTAAAATGTTAGAGGAAGGAGTCATTAGAAAATCAAACAGCCCTTATAATTTTCCTTTAATAGTTGTACCGAAAAAAGATCGAACATGGCGTATCTGCGTCGACTTTCGTCGTCTAAACGAGGAAACGATCCCTGATCGATTCCCAGTACCATGTACTGACGACATTTTGTCTTTGTTAGGTCAGAATAAATATTTTACCAGTTTGGACTTACTTAAAGGCTTTCACCAGATATCATTAGAAGAAGATAGTATCCCATACACAGCCTTCAGCACAGCCAGGGGACATTATGAATTTTTACGGATGCCTTTTGGTTTACGTTGTGCTCCTATAACATTTACAAGAATGATTAACATAGTGTTTGGAGACTTGTTAGGGGATATATTGCATGCCTATATGGATGATCTTGTAATCTTTTCCAACACCTTAGAAGAACATCTACGTAAGTTAGAACTAGTACTACAGAGATTAAGACAACATAACTTAAGGGTAAAGATTAGTAAGTGTGAATTTTTCAAAACAGAATTGATATATTTGGGTTTCATGGTGTCAAGCCAAGGTCTTAAAGTAGTCCATGATAAGGTGTCGGCTATACGTAATTTTCCCATACCTACTAATGTCAAGGGAATACAGCAATTTCTGGGTTGTAGTGGATATTACAGGCATTTTATACGCAACTATTCAATAATAGCCGCTCCTTTAACTGATCTTACGAAGAAGGGCGTAGATTTCATATGGTCTGAGCAACATCAACAGGCGTTTAATACTTTGAAAGATGAACTGTGTAGTTCTCCTATCTTAAAATTTCCTGACTTCGGTAAGGAATTCTTCATTGCAACAGACGCCTCAGACTTAGGAGTAGGAGGGGTATTGCTTCAGCAATATGATAAACAGTTTTTCCCGATAGCTTTCTATTCTCGAAAATTGAGAACTTCCGAAAGAAAGTATGCAGTAATAGACAAGGAAGGACTAGCTATTGTTAATTCGCTAGTGCATTTTAAGTTCATAATTTACGGTTATCCCGTTAAGATTCTTACTGACCATAAACCACTAACAGAGTACTTTAAAGGCTTCAACCACAGCCCTAAACGAACTCGGTGGCATTTGATCATTCAAGATTTTGGCGCAAGAATCGGGTATTTACCTGGGAAAGCAAATATCATTGCGGATGCATTATCACGCAACCCCGTGTCATCTTGTACGGAGCCTTTAGCTGAATTAATAGATATATCAACATCCATGCCTATTGTAAAAACAATATCTGAACAAGAAGATTTAGGCTGGAGCGCTGAATTATTACAGACTAAGCAAAGAAAAGATCAGAAAATAGAAACAATTATAAATGCTTTGAAAGGCAATCATAAAGAAAAGGAATATATAAAGTATAAGCAGCAGAATTATATAATCAAAGATAATATTCTGTGTAGGACTGTGACAAGGAAAACCCGCAATACACCACATGTAACTAACGACCAGGTAGAAGTACCAATCTCACTTATTTCCACTGTCCTGAATTGGTTGCATTCAAATCCATTACATGGACACCCTGGGTTCTCATTAATGTCACAGAAAGCCAAATCATTGTTTTATTGGCATACAATGCTTACAGATATAGAAAGACACATAGCTAATTGTCGCACATGTCAGGAAAACAAAGGGCATACGAAAACACCTGTCAGCCTAGGAGCTTATCCTGTGCCCAATCAACCCTTTGAAAGAATACATTTAAATTTGTTAACAGGATTTTACGAGTCAGACAGAGGAAATAAGCACCTCTTAGTAATTATAGATGCTTTAACTCGATATACAGAACTAATAGCGCTTAAAACTAAAACTGCGATTGAATGCGCTAGGAAGTTTTACGAGTGTTACATTTGTAAACATGGAATTCCACACATGATAATCTCAGACTCGGGTGGTGAATTTAATAATCACTTTCTTACCTCATTGTGTGAATTCCTCAACATAAAGAAGATTAATACCATGATATATCACCCAGAGTCGAATGGGCTAGTGGAAAGAGCAAATAGGAAGATATTAAATATATTGAGGGTAACACTAGGGGGATCAGACCCCAACTGGGATATTGCAATACCGGCGGCACTGAGTACTCTGAATCATTCATATCATATATCAATTAAAATGTCACCGCATGAAGCATTGTATGGTACCCCAGTTAGAACACCTTTCCATGTATTAACGCCTACAACTAATTTATCAAATCCTTTAAAAGAATGTGTAAATGCAAGTATAAGTCGATATGATATCCTTCGAAAGAATTTAGAAGAATCACAAATCATAATGAAAAGGAATCATGATAAAATAGCAAAACCAACTAAAACATATACCGTGGGTGATAACATCTATATTCAAATCAATGTCAGAAAAGGGCTCAACTATAAACTAACACCTAAGTTTGAAGGCCCATTTATCATTTTGGAAACATTAACGGCCAATAGGTTTAGAATTCAAAACGTAGCCCAACCCACGGATGAGAGAATAGTACCATTGGCTCACATAAGAAATTAAAAAGAAAAGAGAGGAAAAGAAGTGAGGGAAAATTCTGTTCTGTTTTATGTGATTAAAAGTTTTCTTTTTAATACAGGAGTAATTACATATATTTTTTCTCGTTACAGGTTTCCAAGATGAATTTTTTGTTGTTGGGAGTGATATTGTTCGCTCAGACATTTTTCTCGTATGGGATGAGTTCTAAGACTAAAAATATATATTTTAAATATGGCAATATAGTTGAAAGACAAGAAGACATTTTTATTACGTCAACCAACTTAATTGTAGAAGTGAATATGCAAGCAATTTTTCTTCAAGAGAATGATGTCATTAGCTTAAGAACCAGCATTTCAAGGTTTTCTGCATCATTGGATGAGTTGCATAGAAGACATTTTCATTTGACTACTAAGAGTTTGCTTGGATCAACATTAAAAGTTGCAGAGATGCTATCTGATGACTTGAAAAATAAGACTGGCGAGACAGGATCTTTGGCTTATGACCTTTTGATGTGGACTGTACTACACAAACATAAAGAAAGACGGAATCCGTTCATTTATGCTGCATTAAGCATCTTTGGGTCTGTTGCAAGTTTAGGTTTAGGAATTTCCAATCGTCTTAAAATTAGTAATCAAAATAAGAAAATTGAGTTCTTGACTCATAAAGATGAATTGATTATGTCAGAACTAAGGAATCAGTTAGCTTCAATCAGTAAAATTATGGATTTATTAAATGAACATTCAGATAATATCGTTCAAATTATGGAAGTACAGGATTTGTTGGCAACATTAACGTATTATAATTCAAAGATAGATCACATACATAACAGAATTACAGATTTCATTGAGAAATCCAAGGATTATGTAGAAGCTATCACGTTAGCAACTAAAGGTGTATTGTCGCCCCATTTGTTGCCTATACGTTACCTAAAATTAGTTCTGAAGAACGGAAGGGATAAACTACGCTATGTTCCTTTGTTAGACGAACATAGGTTAGAATTTTATTACAGCCTAATTACAGTAAACGTAGATAATAACAAGATTACGATTACAATTCCCTTTGATTCTTCTGATGCCTGGCAATCTTACAGGATATCACCATTTCCGACTTTCATGACGAATCACTCAAATCCAGTAATATCCAGTTTGACAGGACACGTATTGATTTCCCCAGACAAGGAAACATATACGGTCATTAAAGACTTAAATCAATTAACTCACTGTTCAGACGCAATGGATAGAAAAATATGTACAGCTGACTCATTTGAATTCCGTAAAAACTTAATGGATTCATGCGAGTTAGGTATAGTGCTAGACGGTGCTCTCTCCCATACAAGTTAAAATTGTCTGGATAAGCTTTATCCCTTTGACAATAATGAGTTCAATTGCAGACTGAATAATGGCTCGTGGATACGATACGACAAGGACGGCTTCAATGTATCATGCCCTGACGGATGCACGTCCTTTACACATATCTTCGTCGCAGCAGATGGTTGTGTCGGGACTTCCCCGAATTCCATGGTGACTGGTCTACGGACAATCATCAGAGAACGAGCCTACCTTCGCGAACTTCACGTGGACCTCTACAATGCCAGCACTTCCTCTCCCATACAACGGACATGTGGCAAAGCGGTTGATGAAACTTACCGAAAAGGACCACCTGTCACCGACTTATAAAGAAATTCTTCACCCCATACTACTGGCTGGTTTGTGTTTCACGGTGGTGATATTTATCGCCGTGAACATCCTTGTTTGGCGTAGGTTACGGCACAGCAAGCAGCTAAAAAGGAATGAGTTGCATAGCCCCGACAATACCTCCTATTGGATCCAGTTCAAAGCTGTTTGAGTGGCCACCTCATTCGCTAAGGGAGTAATTTGTCGGGAAGATGTTTGTATGGAAAGCTGATTAGTACGCTAGTAATATGTAATTAGAGAAATTTTCTACATTTGCATTGTTAAAAATGCATTTAAAACAACATTTAAAAAATAAATAAAATAAAAAAGGATATAAATCATTTTTTCTCTCGGCATCTAATAAAAATATATAAGCCGGAATGTTAAAAAAGAAAAGAGAAAAAAAAAATAATAATAAAATATATAACAGAATCTATGGGCATCTAATAAAATATATCAGCCCTATATATAAATATATATATATATGTACGAAACCATGGTACGTGTACGTACCAGGAATTCGTGTTTGTGCACTAAAAATTGAGTATTTTGTTTTTGACAAAGGTAACAATTATTCTTTATCAAGTTACCGAATCATATGTAAGTCAGAATTTATTTTGTTTTTTGGTACCATGTAATCATTTGCTAGCAATGTACCATATATATGATCTTGGTTTTATCATGCATTTTTCTTTTTGCTTTGGTAATATCTTTTTTGTATGCATTATTGTTATTATTTTTTAATATGCCTATTTGGACATTCGTCCTCAGTTGATTATGGCTAAAGTTAAACAAAGAATAATACGTATGTCCAGTCACACCTAATAACCATGTTTCGGCTTGTTGTTAAATTTTTGTAAAAAATTGAGATAGCTGGCCGAGCTTATGTAATGATTAGAATAGTTAATATTACATGTTTAAAACAAATGACGTAATATGTCATGTTGGTTGGAAGAGCTAACCCTGGGATTTGCTGTAGTCATTCAAATCGTAAACAGGACATATAATGCAAACCTATGCAAACCTTGGAAAATTGACATTCTTCTTAAACATCAACACATTGTCTCATCGTGTGAAAGTTTGTGACGTCACCGGATGCAGGTGTCTTCCAATTTCATCACGTGTCTAAAGTAAACCAAGCATACGATATCTGTGATATCGATAATTTATTCAGTTCATATCTAAACTTCACCAGAATTGGTCATCTGGACCAACCCAGCTTCCTCCAGTGATGGAGATGTTTAACTCTGTTGTTTTTATAGAATAAAGACTTAAAACTATTAAGATGTATTCATGTACCATTTAAATACATCTGAAAACAACTCATACTCAATGTGTCCTTAATACAGTAGCACGCCAATACATATACGAAAAAAAATAAGAATTCCTTGGACACTTTATACGGCAAGAGAAAATTACGCAAAAGAGACTAAGTACACTTTAGTGAAGACTGCAAAGAACACAGTAGAAAAGAACAAACTAGACCATTAGAAAATTCTCCAACAATAGAGAAAATTGTGCACAAAATTTAGATGAAGCAATGAAAGGAAAATAAAACACTAGTAAATTAAGGGAACTCATAAAACCACAGAAAAAGTGGAGGGGTAATGCTCTAAGTTAAAAATCACCTGAACCAAATAGAAATTGAATTAGGAACCAAATCTAGAGTGACAGATGCAAATATTAGCACCTTAGAAAATAACATGTCCAAACTAGTAACATACAGACCACCACATTAATCACAAGAACAGGATGAGGAGCTGTACAGACAACAGACAACTTGGACAAAAAGTGAACAATAAGCTACCTGTCCTAATGGGAGACTTCAATACAACAATAAACTGGGACACTATGAATTCTACATCATACACAGGTCACAAGCAACTAGAATTTGTCAACAATGAATTCCTCCATCAGCGGTCGATAACCAAACTAGAGGAAACAACATACTAGATAATGTGCTAACAATAGAAGAAAATTTAGTATCCAGTGTCTCAATAGGCGAAAATATTGGCAAAAGTGAAAAAAAAAATAGTTAGGCTCCAGGTAAATATTCCTCATCTAAAATAAATGAAAAATATGAAAAAAACCCAGACCACAGACGGGGTAACTGGATACAACTGAAGGAATAAAACAAGAATTTAGAAAAATATGAAACAGGGAACACAGATACACAATGGAACTCTGTTGTAGAACTATATTAAGAAAAAGGGGTGAAATGTATACCACAAAGAAACATTTTGCCAAATGGAACATCAAAACACAAATAGTTCAACAGAGAAATAGCTAATGCAATAAGAAGCAGAGAGAGGAAACATAATTTTATGGGTCTGAGCACAAAAAGTTGAACAGCAATGTATAAAAACTAAGAAATGCCAAAATCAATGAAGAGAAAAGACTTTCTTCAGCTTGGAGAGAGAACCTGAAAGAATTTTATTTCAAATGTTTACAATAGAAAACCAATCAAGAGCAACATTAGCCCGTTGAGAGATTTTGGGTTAATCTTATAAAAATTCATTTGAGAAAATCCGAACTAATGAATGAATATTTCATAACCGTATTCACTAGGGAAGAACCAATAACCCTCCCCGAACCAGTTATCAAATATGAAGGGCCACAGCCACTAAACAGGATAACCTTTACAATAGAAGATGTCTAAAAGAAAATAAAAGGACTCAGTGAGTCAAAGGCGCCAGGTCCAGATAATATTCATCTAAGAGCGATTGTAGAACTAGAAGCAGAGAATACCCCACAATATTAAAAAATGTTCTGAAAGTCGGACGATGAAAGAAAGGCACCACATGGCAACTACCTGGCAACTACAGACCTGTGTTTCTAACTTCAGTGCCTAATAGAGTTTTTTAATCAATTATAGTAGATTTAATGGTAATGTGAGAGGTGATAACTAAGAGGCGATGTGAATGCAACTAAACTTCATTAAACATTCGTTGAGTTTATATAATGCGAGTTCCATGAAAAAAGCAGTGGTTAAAGTTAGAGCATAACGCATCTTTGATAAAAGGGCTGAATGGATCGAAGACTGATTGACAAGCAAAAAACAAAGAGTTGTAATAAATGGAGAAGTCTCAGAATGGGCAGCTTTTACTAGTGGAGTACCTCAAGGATTTGTCCTTGGCCCATTACTATTTCTGATTTACATTACTGACATAGATTTTAGATTAACTAGTAGAATAGCCGAATTTATCAACAATACTAAACTGGGCATAAATGCTCTGAACTCAGAAGATGTAGAAGTCTTAAGAAAGGATCCAATTATGTTAGGTGATTAGTTGGGAAAATAGCAAATGCCTTTCAACTGTGGGAAGTGCAAAGTCTTGCACATAGGTTCTAGTAACTCACAAACAGATTACTCACTGCTGGATAATGAAATAGAAAGTGTGGGCCAGGAGGAACACCTCGGCAATATTATTAGCAAAGATTTGAGGTTCACCAAATAGAGAATAAAAGTTGAAAAGATATCACAAAAACTAATAGGTTACATATAGAGATAATTCAAGTACAGAAACAAGGACTCTGTACTTCAGCTGTTCACATCACGAGTAAGACCTCATCTATAGTACGGAGTCCAATTCTGGACTCCAAGTATTCATGAGGATAATAACTGAATGGAAGCAGTAAAAGCTAGGACCATCAAACTAGTTCTAACACTAGAGCAATTTGGATATAGATGAAACATTTGAACTTATTTAATCTACAAACTCGACAACAAAGGGGACAGTCAAATGAGACATGCAAAATTCTTAAAGGAATAACAAATGTCGATTACACCAATCTATTCACGCTTAGCACAAATCAGTCCAGAGGTAATGAATACAAACTTGAATTGAAAAGATACAACACCACTCATTGTGGTAATTTCTTTACACACAAAATAGCAAATACATGGAACAGACTTCCAGGGGATATAGTAAAAAGTAACACTGTAAACAAGTTCATGAATAAGTTAGAAAAGATCATAAAAACTCTCTAAACGCTCCACCCAAATGGCTCTACTCAAGAGCAAATGGAGTCTCTAAGGATGGAATAAAAAGTCGTCGTGACATCCAAAATCCTTGTAACCCTCCCTCCTTCCTCTACTTATTCTTCTTCTTCTTCTTCTTCTTCTTCTTCTTCTTCTTCTTCTGGCTAAATATTTCCTGGATCAGATGAAATAAGTTGGTCAATGTTATATGTACGAGACACAAACTATAGTCGAGTTATGTCCTTTGCGGACAGAGAGATAGCGTTCTGCTGGGCAGGTGATTTACTGGCCGCAGACTGTTGAGATTGGCTGGGCTTTTGTGTTTCTTTACGTTAAGTTTCTGATAAATATAAAAGCCCAAGTTTAACATCCAATAAGGAATAATACATGAGATGAAAGTGAAGATGATTTTTCATATGACAAAATACACAACAATTATTTTACGGTAACAGGAAAATATATATATACAAGAGTAAAAGGAGAGCTGAATTGACAATGAAGCATTGTAAGACGTTGTCCTTACAGTACGCTAAATTTATGTATATTATCATGCAAAACTTGTGATAAAGGGCTTATTTTTTGATGAATGTTGATGTAAAAATTTGAAAAAAATTCTTTTTGTTTCATATATGTTATTGTAATTGTAAATCGAGAATAGCGATGTGTTCTTCTACGAGAGTTCGAGATTCTGCTTCTGTGACAACCATCTGACGGGAGAGAACTATAGAGTACCAGATGATTTGAGAATGGGTCTGCCACATGGCGTCATGTTGCGTATGCTAGTCCTGGACGCTTCTAGTGCATCACGAACATTCAGGGGTATTGGACCCGCGTATATAAAAGGACAGGGAAAGCAGAAGAGAAGAGACCTGACTAAACACCGCTCGTGTTTGGAGACATTTTTCAGATATAACCTCTATGACTCTGAAAGTTAGTGACTACACACAACGATAGAGTATCTTCAAGAAGATAAAGAAATTCAACGAATTCATCTCTTCATCATCAGAAGCTCTGATTCTTCCTGTCAACTTT
>NC_090741.1:16292247-16294747 GCF_036898095.1 Palaemon carinicauda
TATCGACAGATAGATAGTTAGCTATACAGTAGATATACATATCTATGCATAGGTGTATATGTGTGTGTGTGTGTGTGTGTGTAGGCATGTATATCATAGCTGTCACTCAGAATGAAGTATTACTGTTTTAAAACCTTTGATTATTTCTCAAATGAGGAACTAGTTCGATTCTAGATCCACACTCTTCACCATTCCCTTCCTTCCGTTTTCTCTGGAGTACATAAATGCCTTCTTTTATTTTTGCCCTCCAGACAGTTGGGCCATGTACATCTCTCTCCCAGGTTCTGTATTTGATTCAAAATATGTTCATATTTGTCTCCAGACAGTTCTTGAAACGCTTTCTCTGTCCACCCACTCTTCAGGTCCTTCATTCTGATCACATGATCTGTTCATCTTCATTGACTTAGAGTGATGAAGGCTTCAATACTTAAGCAATTTAACTCTTTTATCATACTGCTGTTTGTTTGATGATCTTGCCAACCGATATTTAGGATTTTTCGTATGCAGTGTTGATGGAATTTTTTACGAGTTTTTATGTGAAAGGTATGCGTAGCCTAAGTTTCCTAATCATAAAGAAGAGTAGGAAGGATAACTGAGCGAGACCCCATCATATTTGTTGGAGCTCTTAGATTACAGTTTTCAAATACTCTGGATCACAGCTTCCTAAAAGCACTGCTATCACATAGCTTGCGAATTTGGGTCTCAATATCAATATTTGCACTTGCTGGGATATGACTGCTGAGTTAAGAAAATTCATGAAGGTTAGTAAGTGTCTCTTTATTTAAGAGAATGTTAGGATTAACCTATTCTATTGTTTATGTGTACATACTGACTTAATAGTTTATCTTGCAAATAGGTGTCATTTTCTAGCTTTGAAAGAAGCTCTTTCACTCTATAGAATTAAGATATACCAATAATATTTTTTTTTCTACTATAAAACTGTTCCAGGCGTAGATCCTTAATGTCCTTAGTTATAGCTAAGGCTTTGATGCGACAATATTATGTTCTAAGACTACTTTAAACAGTTTTGAATATTATCAGGAAATATCAAGTCTTTGTCAGAAAGTCTAGTTTTTTCCACATTATAGAGATTATTATTATTATTATTATTATTATTATTATTATTATTATTATTATTATTACGCTACAACCCTAAAAACTAGGTGCTATAAGGCTGAAGGCTCCAACAGGAAAAATAGCCCAGTGATGACAGGAAATAAGGAAATTACAAGACAACTAATGAACAATTAAAATAAAATATTTTATGAGCAGTAACAGCATCAAAATAAATATTGTATATATGAAGTATAAAAATTTATGAAAAAAAAATAAGTTAAAGAAAAATAAGATAAAATAGCGTGCCTGAGTGTACCCTCAAGCAAGAAAACTTTACCCCAAGGCAGTGAAACAACATGGTACAGAAGCTATGACTCTATCCAAGACCAGAGAATAATGGATTGATTTTGGAGTGTCCATATCTAAAGTCTTTTCTTCCCTTACCAAGAGGGAAGTAGCCACTGAACCATTACATTGCAGTAATTAACCCCTTGAGCGAGGAAGAATAGTTTGGTAATATCAATGTTGTCAGGTGTATGAAGACAGCGGAGAAAATGAAAAGAAAAGGTCAAACTCTTCGGTGTATATGTAGGCAAAGGAGACAAGAGCCGTAACCATAGAGAAGGATCCAACGTAATACTGTCTGGCCAATCAAAGGACTCAATAACTCTCTAGTTGTAGTATCTCAACGGATAGCTAATAACACCTCTGTTGTTTTGAATATAGATACATTGCTGTCTATTGGACAAAAGTATCCACAGGTCCTCATTCCTAAAAAATGTCATTAAATATGGGAACAAAGTCCTCTGCGATAATGATATCTTTATCATAAAATTCTAAACATAAAAATAAATATTTGTTCTTCACAATAGTTAGAGTTTCATATGTCTAGTACAGCAACGGAGTTAATTTGGTAGCGAATCCTTAAATAATACTGAAGAAATGCCGATTATCAAAAATTCCTTGAATAGTTAGAGATTAACAAGATTGCACAATTTGTATTAGAAGCAAATGTTAGGGAATGGGTTCAAATCATTTGTATTTTACAATAAAAACACAAAAAGAAATTATAGAAGGCAGAAGGAGATAAAACCTTTATTTTTCCCGATGCAGGAATAAATAAGTTATTTCCCCGAGTTATGGAGATGGCTCTGCCATAAAGTTATCTTTATTGCAATATGCTACCGGTAACGTCCCGGAAGATAGACAAATAAATCTCTCTCTTACAATAAATAATTCGCTCTCCTTCCTATATTGTCTGAGGATAAGGAAGAATAAAAAAGATAAGTATATAAATTCATTTCTTTTATCGTTAATGATATCCAAACTATTTCAATATTTTTGAAAATTATGGATTACCCATTTATTTCTCTCTGTGCATCTTAGCTATTTCCTTGAGATTATTTCAACGTTTTTCTCATCGATGGCAGAAAAAGATAATATT
>NC_090741.1:16304433-16326933 GCF_036898095.1 Palaemon carinicauda
ACATCCGTTGCATAACTTAGTAAATAAGGGTATTTAGTGGAATTGGACAAAAAGATTGTTAGGAGTCTTTTAAAAGAATCAAACAGGAAATAACATCACCTACATAATCAAATGGATTTACCATCAAACATAGATGTAGGTGCAGTGTTATCTCATGTAATGCTAGATGGAACACAAAAAACAATTGTATTCGCCTCTGGAGTGTTGAACAATGCGAAAATAAATTACTCTCAAATAGGGAAAGAAGATTTAGCATTTGTGTATGCAGTCAAGAAATTTCATATATATCTTTATGGTGGAAAAAAATTCACACTAATTAAAGACCGCAAACCTTTATTGCCAACATTGAGTCTAAAGGTATGTTTACCTACGTTAGTAGCTTCAAGAATACAATTTTGGGCAATTGTGTTAGCTTCGTTTAACTAAGATATAAAATATCAGCCTACATAAAAAATGGGTAATGCGAATCCTATATCTAGATTTCCAGTAGACAAAGCTCCAGAGGTATATGATGACAACATTCTTTTATTTTCAGTATATAGTGTACTCATTACAGCAAAGGATATTGCTAAATGTATAAAGAATGACCCAGTACTTGCTTAAGAGTTAGAGAGTTGGATTGCAGGTAGTGACCTATGAGCAAATGAGGAAAGGTGTTAACTGTATAAAGACATTTGAAATGAGTTAAGTGCATCTGAAAGTTATACTATGAAAGGATCACGAGTTACTATTCCTGGTTCTCCAAGGAAAAAAGTTTTATCTGAAATACAGGCTGATCACCAAGGCATTATCATATCAATGTCTATTGCAAGGACTTTTGTCTGGTGGCCAGGTGTAGATAAAGATATTGAATTGCTTGTCAGAAATTGTATGAATTGTATTATGCACTTTAACTACAAGTATTTATTTTTTTTTGGTACTTAAACATTCAATAATGATGCAAGTAAAAGACCCAGTCACTCCCAACTGTTTGAGTTTCAAAACAAGAACCTTGTGATAAACACGGTCAAAGAAAGCACTAAATTGAAGACCAATCATACGAATTTCCTAAGTCAAATCAAAAGATTTCTTTACAGCATTGGAGTTTGTAAGAAGGTTGTCACATTCACCAAGTCTTTCACGGAAGCCAAATTCCGAAATAGGAAACAGATATTTACCCTCAGCAAACTGTTTTAGATGTTTTGCCAAAAGACATTAGAAAACTTGACATAATATGGGAGCTATGGAAATGGGCAGTAATCACCTAGACTAGAGCTACCACAAACACATTTATATAATGGCGTAACATTACAATTTCTCCAAAAAGTGATAAAAGAATATCTTCTTAACTTGCTAAGTAGTTGAGTCGCCTCACTCGTCTGTGCAAGTGTGAATTCATTCCTCTACTGTACATCTGGATTTCGTTCATTCACGTTACTAATGCTATGGCTGTTTGGTTTTCTCATTCTCGGTCGGATGATAAACTATTTATTAACCATGTCTTCTAAAATGTATTTTCTTCTTCAACGTCATTGTAATCCACCACTCCTTCATTTTTGTCTTCTGAAGTATCACCAACTGTAATAAACATGATTGGCATCGGCATTTAGCACTTTTATTTCACTGGCTTAGGTACAACTTTGTTCACACACTTTAAAACCTGACACCACTTGTTCCATGGCTACGGATGTAAATGGCACATTGAGACTTGTTTTATCTTTATTGTGTAAAGTAGTTGATTACATTTATACAGTGGTGACCCCTTCAAACGAGCTCCTATCACTTAACCGACAGCCTCAGCTATGCTGTCATCGTTATAAAGCAAGGAAAGCGTTGTGTCTTCCTTAATATGCTAACTAATACATTAGTGGAACTTCCACCATAGAAAGATTTACACTTACTCATTTTCGAAAATCATGATACTTTATGAATGGTATTTACTAATTGTATAAAATCTAATGTTTTTATAGGACACCTATCTGTCCAACTGCCTTGCTCTTATATAAGTACAAAATCCAGAGTTTTTATAATGCATCTTTGTATGTGTCCAATAGCCTTGGTCAATATATATATATATATATATATATATATATATATATATATATATATATATATATATATATATATATATATATATATATATATATATATATATATCTGTGTGTGTGTCCCATGACGACAGATAACGGATAACCAGAACATATGTTTTTATCACTTTACTACAAAAGGTTAAACATACTAGTGCGGAGCGAGATACTCTCAGGCGAGTACCTTATTGTTTTTGTGAGGGTTCAGGTGGTACTGAAAATGCAGATGCCCTCCATCTGAATTTAGTATTAGTATTTTTCTCATAATTGATGAACAAGTTTTCCATTGAAAATATATCATTTTACGGATGCAGTTTCAGGAAATCCCGATGCAATGCAAAATATAGAAAAGGAAATACTCCAATAGCAATAGCGAATATGATTTTTTTATAATTTTTGCCAATGTAAACTTGTATTATATCAAATGTACATAGATCGCTGTGACCAAAGTAAAACATCCATTAATCACTTAAACACTAAATTCTAAAGCGTTTTATAACATGCATATCTAAATGCAAATGTTGACATTTAACGATAATGGATATCAAGCTGTGTTTGTTTGTATATCGGTTTGTTTGGCTGTTTCGATTGTTATCCAATAAAGAACATCATTCATATTCATATTTTCATATATCAAAGACGCACTAATTAAGAAAGTCATTTTAATGGGTCCTAGGAAAGCCACAAATAGATATATCTTCTAGTAGTTTGTTATATTTCACTCCACGGGAGGGAAATATATCATATTATGATAATTCTTCTCCTGCTGCTGTCAAATCTTGAAATTGATTCATCTCAATCATCTTAGGTCATTAAAAATTTACCACAAAGGTCGAGAGGGCAAATACCCAGGTGCGTTGAAAAATAAAATAACTGAATGACCTGAAATTTGGTACTGAGGTGCATTAGGTAAATACCAATAGGAAGTCATCAAAATTTTCATCATACGTTTGTTCAAAGAAGTTAATTTTTAGAACATAAATATAAATTTTCAGCGCCTGTGTACTCATATCTACACCAAATGATCTGAAATTTCGTACGAGGGTCCCATGAATATTATTCAGAGGATGTAAGTCACGTTTTTGAAATACATCACTTCAAAATGATTAATTTTATTGCATTAGGGCTATCGTTTTGACAAAAATTTGTTTTTTTCTGATCCTATGCCTAGGTATTAAAACCATATGACCTGAAATATGGAATGAAAAACCCTATAATGTATGACCACAGGACATTATTCACAGTTCAGAATGATTTCTTGTAAATCTATAGGGGATCCATTTCTGGAAAAGATTGTTATGGGTTAGTTCATGATTACATTAAGAAGGAAATGGAATCAAATATGCTGTATTTGCTTGGCAAATGTTGTCTTTATAGTTATGAGATGAACTTCACGAACTTATCCACTTGCAAGTAAAGGATAAAGATGATTTCCTCTTGGAGATTCTTTGATCCAATTAATGTTAATTGAAAATTCAACTAATCTAATGATCAAACGTCCACAAACTACTCAAAATATTCTAGGTAGGTAGTACAATTGCTGAATAGGCAGGATTTACTTTTTATTTTAACGCTAGTTAAGATTTCCAGCGGTATATAGACCGGATATCTGGTTGATCCTCCCAATTCCAACCTCTTCATTAGACGGACTTGAATTTATCTTGGGTAACTCGGGTTTGTACACATTACCCAAGATTCTGTGAAATTGAGTAACTCTCCTTTTGATGGCTATGTCTTGAGATTTGATAAAGCTCCTATCACGAGAGACTCATTTCCAAATAGGATTATTGATATTTTAAATCGTCAAAATTGATGAAAATACTAATTATATTTCATAATTTCACGTATCCATAATATATATAGAAAATTAGGTTTATCCATATTTTGTAATCTGAAATTTAATAATAGTCAAACGAACGTGTACTAACCGTGTGTCACACGATTGTACATAGTAACGACATTTCATTTTGTATATATATGATGTATCTTCGCTCTCCCCTCGCACTGATACGAACCTGAAATAACATGTCTGTTTTTCTCACTGTTAACTGTTAATCGCTGCAGTGTCGGTTGAAGATGAAATTGCCTGTTATGTCTTTTGTGCCCTTTTTGCCTGGAGTTTATGTATATAAAAACGGATGTTCTGTAATAAAGTCACTCAGTTGCTTTTACACTGCCTTTGAGTCACAACCTTCTCTTGGCATGTCACAAACGTTAGACTGCCTTTGCTACATACAATAATTTTATCAGAGGATGCGCGATATTTTCTAGATAGCAGGATTAGATATCTTTGCATGAATAAATTACATTTGTTTTTTAGATTAAGTCGGCTTTTTCATTTATATGCTTCCATAATAATAATAATAATAATAATAATAATAATAATAATAATAATAATAATAATAATAATTAGTAGAAGAACAAGAAGAAGAAGAAGAAGATTGAACAGAATTAGCTTGAATTAGAAAATAGAGATAACGTAAATGACAGTTAAATCATTAGAGCATTTAATACAAATGTGATAATGTAATACAATCAACAGCTGTTATATAACTTGAGATTATAAAATTGAATAGGAATTTCCCCAAGGAGAAAACAAAGACAATACAGAAGTCTTTAGCTAAACTGAACAAAGCCATTGATTGAGTAGGTATAAAAGAGCAGCTGAGAGAACTCTACCACGAAAAAATATCTAATGCTCTCAGCTGTTCTTAGGGGTAAAGCCGCGCAGAGGCATTTCCGCTCCTCTCCATTCTGTCGTTGCTTTGCGTGACTAAAGACAGACCAGAGTAAAATTGCAAACTGCCTGATTCACAGATATAAACCCTCTGTACCCCTTAACTGACTAATTCTCAATTTTGAACATGGCTAGCACCCTGATCCTGCTCCTTCTTCCTCATCCTCCTTCTTCATACTACTCCTCCTCCCAACATCCTCGCCCTTCTCCTGGTTCCTTTCTCAAGTTTCAAGTTACTGATGAAGATCCTGACCAAGCTTACTTGAGAATTGCAAACTTTGAAAAGAACTGTCCTCATGCCAAGATCAAAGTTCGTCCCAATTTACTTGGGAGACTTATCATGACATTTGGGAATGAGTCGGCCTTCCAGCTTAAGAATATATGGAAAGGATTTCAGATCCTGGACCCTGCTCTTCGTCCACAATTATCATCGTTTGAGGGCTTCACATGATTCTGGCGCTAGATATCATAAAAAAACAGTCTAGCATCATCCAGGCTGACATATACATTACAAGGACTGGGCAAAAGTCTTTAAAATTTGTATGTCTAGAGGACAACTGCCTGACAACCCCAAGCCGTCAAGATGCTTCAAGTGTAACCACTATGGGTATCATAAAAACCAGTGCTTAACCTCCACCTACACCTGTGGCTTTTTTGCTCAAGCCCATGACACTGAGATTTGTCTTGCTCGTTTTATGACAGGTGAAGACCTCACACCTTGCTTCCCAAACTATCGTGGCCCCCATCATATGTGGAATCGCTTCTGCCCTGCCAGATTGGCCTATGTCCAGCACCTAAGAAACTTGAACCCTGCTCCTTCCTTCTCTACTGCTCCTGATCCTACTCCTGGCAACTTTGTTCCTCCTCCTGGTAGAGAACCCTTTCCTAATCCTCGTTCCAAAAGGCACTCTCCTACCTCTCCTACACCCTCAATTCCTTCTTCTTCTGAATCCCTCTCTCCCTAGTTTATCCAAACCTCCTGAAAAACGTCCTAAATCTGACCTCCCCCCTACCTCTCTGATTCTGAAATCTGCCTAACTATTGCTCAATATGAAACCCTTACCGTTCCTAATCAAAAACTATACCTTTGTAAGTTCCTTATCCCTGGCCATGTCCCTAACACTGACAATATCCTAACTGTCTCTGCTTTAAAAGCTCTTTCTGTTGATAAAAGAGGAAATGTTGCTTTACCCTTTTTCCTTCATCCCTGTGATAACTCATATTTCTTTTCTCGCTCCTATATTTTTCTCTTCTATGCTATGTCCCCCACTATGCTTATTTTAGGCTAAATTGACTTAACACCATTATTATTATTATTATTATTATTATTATTATTATTATTATTATTATTATTATTTCTAGCCAAGCTATAACCCTAGTTGGAAAAGCAAGATGCTATAAGCCCAAGGGCTCCAACAGGGAAAAATAGCCCAGTGAGGAAAGGAAAGGATAATGTTAAGACGGTACATTGCATGGAATGCTTGCTGCTCTTATTCTACATACTAACTCTTTGCTTATATGATCTGTCACTTCCACAGTATTATCACTTTATATGATCCGCCTTCTTTATCCAGATTATCCTAACACCTTCTCCTCCTATCCTCTTATCTATTCGCACCATTCCTTCTTTTAGATATTC
Organism: Palaemon carinicauda; assembly: GCF_036898095.1. Lineage (NCBI taxonomy): Eukaryota > Metazoa > Arthropoda > Malacostraca > Decapoda > Palaemonidae > Palaemon > Palaemon carinicauda. The sequence continues at coordinate 16,310,876 of NC_090741.1, forward strand.
CCTGTTCGCCTTTCTTGGAATAAGTTTCGTGATGGGATGTGTCAACTAGAAGGAACCATCCCTGTCGCTGATTTGCTGTGTCTGTTATGTAACTGTCACCTTGTAATATATTTTCATCCCTCCCTTTCCCTATTTCTCTTTTTGTTTTCTCCCTCCTCTCTCTATAAACTTCTCAATCACCTCTATAACTCTCACTCACAATCCCTGACTTTTCATTGACTATCTTCTCACTGACTTTTTATCTACTTCTCTCTGAATATTCTAACCTGCCATTTCTTTCACTCCTCTGCCGTCCGCATCCTTAAACACCGTTTTCCTGATTAGCTCCTTACCCTTATTCTTATTATTCTTGCTGTCTGATTTTCCTTTAATGGACGCACCTTCCATGTCTCCCGATTTGTTCTCAGCTCTCTCACTTAGCTTCTTGTTCTCATTTTTATTGTCTCTCTCTCTGTCCACCCCTCCAAGCTCCATCCATATTTAGATTCTAAGTCTCATTTCTTTGCCATACTTACTCTTATATCCACATTTTTCTGATTGGATCTCTTAGCTCTTACACTCTCTCTCTGTCCACCCTGTCAAGCTCCGTCCCTATCTAAGTTCTTAGTGTCACTTCCTTGCGGTTGGTTGGTTGATCTAGAGTGTCCGGGCTTTGTGTCCGGACGGGGTTTCTATGACCATCAGTCTTAGCCCCCAAAAGTAAAATACCCAACTGGTGTGGCTGGGCCTTGTAAGATTCTCAGCACTCAGAGTTAGCCTTGCTAAGGACATTGTTCAGCACATAGCAAGCCTTGTTTATTAATCAGGTGCAACTTTGGTTTTAGGACTCAGCTTGAGAACCAGTTTGCCAACACTCATCAGGACCAGTAACAGCAGTGAGTAGTGCAGAGACAGTCCAGCAGCAACCAGCACCAGGTGGTCAACAAAAATATCAGGCACCCCAGAGGAGCGGGAAGGAAAGCGGTTGTGGATTTAACCACTGTGCCCACTGACACCTGCATGAGAAGGAGAGAAAAGATGAATAGTAGCAAGACTCAGTAAGTCGAAGGGACTGAGTGAGGAGTGAAATTTTTTTTTAATTTTTTTCCATTTCTAGTAGAAGAAGTTTGAAAGGACTGGGAGCGACATCCCAGCAATTAGACATGGCCAAGGCCAGTCTTGAGAGCAACCCCTCCAAGGAGGTGTTAGCTCTGGCTCAGCATAAGAGCCCTCAGCTCTCCCCCAGGGCAGAGAGTGGTCAAAAGATTCTTTCTTATATGGCTGGGGCCTTAGCCCCAGAAGGCAACTGAGCCTAAAAGGTCAGTCACCAGGACAGGAACTCTCACTGAAGCCCTGCCTGAGCTCTGTCCAGGACAGAGTGGGTGACCCCAACATAGTTGGGATCACAGTAAAATTAAATTTTTCTTGCAACAGCCCTTATATATATATATATATATATATATATATATATATATATATATATATATATATATATATATATATATATATATGTATATATATATATATATATACATATATATATATATATATATATATATATATATATATATATATATATATATATATATATATCTGGGCATTAGACAAGCCATAACTATGTATGGCTTAAGTTAGGATCAAGGATGGATGCTGTATTTGAGGTACTGCAGTGAAGTCACCTAGGGGAGGAAATGAGCATTTTTAGTGGGGAGAGAAAGGTATGCCAGTAGTAAGACTCAATGAGTGGTAGGGACTGGTTGAGGAGAGAAGAAGCTTTTAGTATTAGATTTAGATTAGGATAGTATAGTCCCTTAAAGGCTTAAGCATGAGTGTGAGGAAAGGAGAGGACCCAGGTAGTAGTAAGGCATGGGTTGGACGGGAGGAACAGCAGCTTGACTGAGAGATGGAAGTAGCTTGTGTACCTAATTAGGTGAAACAAGCAGGTTAGTAAGAGGGGTAGGCTAGTGTGGGTTAAGGGGATTTTATAAAAGGAAGGGATGGGAGTGCCTGTCATGCAGCCTGTAGAGTGTTCTGTGTGGTACAAAAAAAGGTACCTGTCTGGGCTATTATCTATACTATCTGGGAGGTAGATAAGAACACAGGATACCTGATAATATTTGCAAGTTTTCCAGGACATGCCTGGCAACAGACTGAAGTGAGCTGAGGGCCAGGGTTGAGAGTATGCCTCAGGGGAAAAGTTTCCGTACAGTGGAGCAGGTAGTGGTTAAGTGGGAGATTTACTGGAAAGTCAATGGAAGAACACCGTCTGTCACCCAGGTTGAGTATCTCCCAGGAGCAGGAGTAGCCAAGTCTTAATCTGTGTAAAATTACTGCAAAGTGCCAAGGGTATTTTTAAGGGGGGACTGAGGGACAAGATTAGTTATGTTAATATACCAAGTAGCAGACCTAGGTGCATCTAATTGGAGCTGCCTGACATCACTGAGAAGCTGGTTGTGGCAGTAGTTGAACATCGAATTCTGTAATTGACATACTGAGGGGTTTGGGAGTGATGCTAATTGTGTCCACTGCAAGGGCCCCCCTGGCAAGGCTGTCAGCTGCATCCTTTCCCTGAATCTTAGAGTGACTGGGGATCCAGTTTAGTGTTACGCGCCTGTGGTTCTGAAAGGTGACAAAGGGTAGGTTCATTATGTTGGAGATGATGAGGGTATTTTCTTTGACTGTTGAGCTTTTGAAGCACACCCATTGAGTCAGCGTGGAATTGTAATATGCCCTTGAGCAGTAACAGAGTGTTCCAACGCTTTTAGGATGGCCACTAGCTCAGTTTGCAGAGTGGAGGCACCATTTGATAGTCTCCAACTGGCTTGGAAGGCTTCAGAGTAGACCACAGCAACAGCAACAGGGACAGCCCTTTCAACGGAGCCCTCTGTGAAGTAAACATTGTTAGCAGGGGTGTTCTGAATTGAGAGAAGGCTAGCTCTAAAGGCAACATCAGGGGTGCAGAGGGCTTTTGATAGAGGGAGGGCAGTGTAATTGAATTTTAATGGAGATGGAACCCATGGAGTTTGTGCTACATAATCCTGAAAAAAAAATGAATCTTTTTTAAGAGCATCTACTGTACTTTGAGATAGAGTTGATCTGAGACTGAGAGCCTGAACAAGATGACCTGCATAGGAGTGGGGAGGATCTAGATCCTCTGAGAGGTGGATCAGGTGTCTGAGTTTATGTCGAAGTGTCCCATTTTTGTCAGTCTTGATGGTCTTTATGATGATTGAGCAGTTACGAATGTTGATTCTGTCAACGAGAGGGAGTAGATTGGTCTCGGTTCTGAGCAGAGAAAGTCTGGTTCATATAAGAGCACCCAGGATGGTTCGCATGGCATTATTCTGAATTACTTCCAACTGAGTTTTCTGTGTATGAGACAGAGAGGTTAGACCAGGGGCAGCATACTCAACAAGGGAACAAACTGCCTGAACATAGAAAAGTCTAAGAATATGATAGGAGGCACCCTGTCTAAGGGAGGTAATTCTCTTAAGGCATTAATACGGGACCTGGTTCTTGATTTTAGCATGGAAATCTCAGGTGCTTCGGAAAGTCTGTAATTGATGTAAACTCCTAAATAGACAAAGTTGCTTACCTACTCAATAGGCGCACCTAATTAGTCCGAGTGGGGGAGTAGAGTTCAAGTGCTTTATTCCCATGGTCTTAGTTTTGCTGGGATTAATTTTGAACCCAAGATCTTTTACTTTATCAGAGATTCTATCTATTGTTAATTGCATTTTCCTATGTTTGTTGAAGACTGAAAGGGGGACAACTGTGCACACATCATCTGCATAAATGAAAATCTGTACACTATCAGAGTATCCCATATCAAGAAGACTTTCCATATAGAGATTGAATAAAAAAAGAACTGAGAATGCCACCTTGAGGGGTGCCATTCTCAAGAGGTAGATAGCGGGAGGTGGCCTCTTGGAAGGTAACCCTAGCAACTCTGTTTTCATTATACTTTTTAGCCCAGGAAAGGAGGTGGCCTCCTACTCCCTTCCTTACAAGGGCCATAAGCATTGCTCAGGACTTGCCAATTCATAGGCTTTTTCTAGGTCAAGGAAGACTTCAATGGCACTTTTGTGGTCAATCGTTGCCATAACATCTGTGATGCAGTCTTGAGTGCCGATACCTTTGGTGTGGGCATATATTCTCTGGTGCAGGGACCCGACTTCCCTTTGGAGTCTTTCAAGAACCATCCTTTCAGCCAATTTTCCAATGCAGCTAAGGAGTGCAATGGGCCTGTAGGAATTGGGTTCATTCGATTTAGAAACTGGGGCAGTGTCTTGTTCGTACCACTTAGTGTGTGTTAAATTTATGATATGAAGGTAAACCAGAGAGACCAGCGTACCAAGGTGTTTTAACATTGAATAAGTGATGTTGTCTGACCCTGGGACAGTGTTTTTACATTTAGCAAGTGCCGAGTTAAGCTCTTCCATGGTGTATGGGGTGTCGGTTTGTACCAGGACATCACAGGCAGCATGAATAACATCTTGCCTGGCAGTTCTGAGGACTGCCAGCCTTAATCTGGTCTCATGACTGAGATTTGATGATTTGGTTCTTTCCGCAAAACCTGCTGCTATCCTGTCCACTTCTGCCTGCGGGAGCAGGGTGAGTGGCCGTGTTTTTCATTATGCTTTCCCCTAAAACTTTGGAGAACCAGGCCACTATGGCCTTGAGGGAAGTGTGGTTGAAGATATCACTGTACCATTGAAGCTATTTTTCCCACTTGACCTCTTTGGCCACCTCTAGTGAGTGGTCAACGACATCCCACAGGAGTTGATGTAACCCCTTTGCACATTCAGAGCAACTGAATTGATCCTGGGTTCAATACAATTCCAAGTCAATACCACCCACCCCCATTTGTTTTAAAAACTTTACATAACAGTCCTTTTCCTAATCTAACTTTGCTACTTTCACTTTTTGTAACCCTTGCGATCTGCCTTCGTAAGATCCCGAGTCTTGCTCCTAGAGCAAGGCGTTCTAAAAAGAACAAACGAAAAATTAAACCGGGAAAAGCTGAAGCAGTCAAGACTTAAAACCTTCAGTACCAAACTATAACACAGAAAATTAGAAGTTCAGTATTAAGAGGTCGACTTTTCCGACAAACTACTGATATCAGGTTGAAAAAAAGATGTCAAAGAATGAATAATAATAAGATAACGGGGGACAAGTATAGAAAATATATTGATGATATTCAAAGAAATATTCTGTGTATAAAAAGACAAGGCATTTTCTTTTGCAAGGTTTGATTTCGACATCGACTTTCAACAAGAGAAAGGGATAGGTAAGAGGAAAGTGAAAATTTATCAAGTAAAATATATAGAATTAAAACCATAGCTGTGATGTAACTAAAAGTTCACCACATAATTGTCTCTATTCTCTGAGTTCCTCTCGCTCCTACTTGTTTTTGAGTTCAAAGGTAACTTTGCTTCCACAGCGGGTATTTTGGCTGATGATCTAATAAAACTGCAAAAGGGCAAATATTTCAATATACTAGTATTGAAATATTCTTGTAAACAATTTAAATATTTTTATATTGCAACATGAAATAAAGAGAAACTAGAACAGAAATTTGTCAGTAAAGTGATTTTCTCTGGTCTTCGTTATAAACAGAAAATTTTAAACTGCTTCCATTAACTTCTGAAAGTTCATCTGACTATTTCTTACAGAAAAGAGTTTACCTAAGACCCTGCCAGTTAAATCTAATACTTTTACAGGTAACTATTAAAAAACCTTTGATACGAACATTTTTATTAACTTATTTACCTAATGGTAGTTATAAAAGGCGTAATATCTATGATAGCTAACTAATTACCTCATTAGTCTTGTTTTTTTATGAGAATTAAAAGGTTGTGGTTATAATTTGAGGTTATTACCCTCGATACCCTTAAAATAGGCAAAATTATTTTCTCCATTGCTCAAAAAGTTGACCTGTTAGCGATTGACTTCATCCTTAATAAAGCCATTATAGAAACAACGACCATTGTAATAAAACCAAATATAGAACCAAATTAAAAGAAGTCTTAAATATTAAAAATAGAAACATATATCACAGGGAAAAAACACAAAGTTTATCTCCATAGAAAAGCATTAAAAACAATTAACTTTCTCCGGGAATACAGGAATGAATTTCACTTGCAATAAGGATTTAGATTGACACTCTATCAAATATGATTAATGGGTGAAGCAGATTGATCAGCTCTAAGTAAAAAAAAAATGACGTGATAAGAATTTCAGAGAGAGAGAGAGAGAGAGAGAGAGAGAGAGAGAGAGAGAGAGAGAGAGAGAGAGAGAGAGAGAGAGAGAGAGAGAGAGAAAAAAATCAGTTATAGTATGATCCTACTATGGAAGTAATGTCTTGATATAGATTCAAATAATAATCATGAATGACATATAGGGCAATGTAGAGAGCAAAGATAGATTTTATGAGGGTATAATGATGCAATTTTTAATTTCTAATAAATCTTACACATTGGCTAAATATCTTATACAAATTGGAATTTACGAAGGTAATAGCTTACCCGAGAACAAACTGATTGAGCGTTTGATAATAAAAAGAATACCAAAATTTATCTATTTTGGTTCTCTATTATCTTCCCAATATCTGTTTGTTCTGGATTTTGTGCAGGCAATATTTCATTATTTTTTTTATCCTTTGTATAAATTTTCATTTGTTCTGTTTCAAATGATTTTGTATATTACAACTGATTTCAAAACTTTTTTCATTTAATGTTTATTGTCTGTTCATTTAACCTACTTTAATGTTGCCATTAAGATAAACCTAATAAGACACGTCCAAAGTGAATTATATGGAATTCCCTAAAAAGAAATAAAAAAGAAAAAAAAATCACTGATTTAGATGGTGGCCATATAAGAAAATCCCATAATTGTCTTGTGTGAGGAATATTAAACTACTAACCAAGAGACTACGGACTCAATGATGAAAGATTAATATTTTCGCAAATATGAGACAATAGATTTGGAACATTTTACATCACCATTTTCATCTTTGTACTTAAGAAACAATACCAAATATATATAGCTATGGCTATAAGGGAAGGAGATCGTTGCCTATAACTAGCTTAGATACTCGGTAAAGAAAATAAGGCATATAATCAAAGAGCAATTTTTCGAACACATCGATAAAAGCACATACTGCTCAACTAAAAAATAAAATAATGGAATATGTTGACCATTACTATATTTCTGTTTTTTTATTTTTAGGAAAGTGAAGCGATGTACGTTTAGTTAAATCCTTTTATCACATGCTAAAAATGCGAGGAAAAAAGATTCAATTGGTTTAGATGAAATTAAGAAAGATTAGATAATGAAAATGGAAGTTTATCATATATAGGAATAACAAAACCATTTAGGATGTTAACGTTTGATGCAGGTGAAGCATTCAAGAGTTTTGGTAATGAAAATGGAAGTTGCTAGTTTTATCCACATAAATTCATAGGGATAATAAAATAACCATCCTGGACGAATAGCTTGATTTGACCTATTTCAGATACTGATTCACTTTTATATGAATTCAATAATACAGTGAGAGAGATGTTGAGGGGTTGGGGGCTGAATTTGAGAGAGAGAGAGAGAGAGAGAGAGAGAGAGAGAGAGAGAGAGAGAGAGAGAGAGAGAGAGAGAGCACTTTCCGTTAACACCTAAAGTATTTGAACGGTCCAGAGAATCATAACTTTTCTACAACAACTCTGCGAAACATACAAACAGCTTTCGGTATTTTAAACTCTGAGTAACACTTGCTCAAAGTTTTAGTTTTTCTGTCTCACTACAGAAACTAAAACACCATACTCAACTTCAATTCAGTACATTGACATAAAATTATAATCATATGATAATTAATTGCCTTCATCGTTACCTCTGTACATTGCTCAAAACTTCATGTATGTCCTCATTTCTTTCCATATACAGGTTCCTGGTTCCTCGTTGCTCTTTCCATAACACTGTGATTGTGGGCACACTACTAGATGAAGCGTAGTAGGTGCAAAGTGCTGTAATCTACAGAGAATTCATCATCATTAGTTATCTCATACACAGACAGCACAGCTTGCATGGTTTCACTTCTAACTTCTAGGACCTTTCCAATATACCGGGCAACCTCCTTAGCTGGGGTTTCTAAAATCCCTGTTTTTTTGTTATTATTTCTAAATTTCCTTAACTCATTACAGTTGAAAATATTCTCAGTAATATTCTCTGCATCCCTACACAACACAAAGCCTATCATTATCATTCCTGTTTCTATAATTTTCTTTTAATTCTAGCATAATTAACCTCGTTTTCATTACTATTACGGCCTCATTAGTGTTAAGTTCTCCTTTGTAATCTCTTCTACCATTCCTATTCGCAGACCTCAGTTTGGTCATCTCTGCTTTCTTTTCTTCCGTTTTTCTTGCAATTTCATTTGCCACTACTTTTTATTTCTTTTTTGAGTTCTTGCTTTTTATACTTTCTTACCTCTTCAATTCTAATATCATATTTATTGCATATTTCTATTATAATTTTTCCCCAACATTCTTCCACTACCTCCTTAATTAGCCGTTTGTCATCAAATGTTATGATGCATAGTCGTAGTAATGAGGGATAGTTTTAGATTAGACTTCAACTTTTCGTGTGAAATGCTGAAACCAGATTGCCAAGCTCCGAACAAGGGGCAGGGTTATGGACTAGGGGGCTATAAACCCTCACTCTTTTTTCTTTTACTTAAGGAAAGATTAAAAGATATTGAAATGCTTAAATTGTTCAACTTTTTTTCATAAGAATTATTATTCAAAATCTATTACTCGAGTAGGAGGCTTTGTTAATATGCCTTTCCATGTTAGCATAGAGAATTATTCTACGCATATATATATATATATATATATATATATATATATATATATATATATATATATATATATATATATATATATATATATATATATATATAAATACATCATATACATATACATAATTATATATATACACATTTGTTGTATTCACCATAATAGCAAATGTAGGATAGGTATATGTGCGAAATATGTAAAATAGCGTTACAGCTAGCGAGAGAAATGTGCTTACAATCAGTGTATGAAAGCGCTCATCCCGAGCCCATTAATCTATAATCTCAACATATGTTGAACACCACCTTAGAAAACTATCAAGCCATTGATATGCCCCTACATCTCCATCTTGAATGCATGAGGTAGTGCTTGACGAGAATTCACACAGAATACACCTACAGCAGAACATTCTCTAAAAGTACCACAACACCACGTCGTGCATGTATAATGTTGTGCATAATTATGTAATGTGTTAATATAATAAAAATTTAATCTATGGTAGCCCATAACAATTATTATGTTATTCGTTTGTATTTGAGATCGATATCATGTCAAGTTTGTAATGATACAAACTCACAAATTGTTTGTCACCAGGTTTGATCGCAACAAAGTAAATAGTGAATACCTTTTGCAACACAAAGAATGCCCTATCAACAGCCAGAGCTCTCAATTTCCTATGTCACATGCACCGTGTTTATCCACCGATCCCAGCAACTTCGCTATTGGGGCAGTACTCAAGACTTGCCCCACCCATGGCCTTGTTCAGTTGGAAACTGTCCAAGGCTGAATCCAGCAAATATCTGGCGGTGCACTTGGTTGTTCGTCACTTTTGCCACTTCTTTGAAGGTATGCCCTTCGTCATTTGTACGGACCGCACACCTCTGGTGCATGCCTTCACTCAACAGTCCAACACCTGAGCCTACACATCAACGCCAACATTTCTTTTCCTTGGCTGAATACAATTGCACCATTCAACATGAATCTCGTCACTGATGCTCTGCCAAGAAACATATTGGCTGCCATTCACCTGGGATTGGATTACAATGCCTTCGTAGAGGCTCAATGAAAAGATCCGAGTACCAAGCATGTAAGACATTCTGCATATCCCTCCATTGGGAAGATGTTCTCATTTACAACTACAACGCCACTCTCCTCTTTCACAACAGTACTTATAGACATAGACAGGGGATACCTGCCCCCATGAGCTGACAGGTGTTTGATTTCATTCATGGCCTTTCACATCCCTTGGGCTGATCTGATGCAGAGCTACTGAAGAAGAAGTTCATATGGCATGGCATTACTACGGATGCTAAGGATTGTGTTCATGTCTGTACTGTATGCCAAACTTCTAAAATAACTCATCACAGATTCAGGAGTGGGCACTTTTCCTCAACCCCAAAGTCGTTTTGACCACATTCATGTTGACGTAGTAGGAACCCTACCTTCATCACAAGGAAACCATTATCTGTTTAGCGACATTGAGTACTTCACCCATGGGTCTGAATTCGTTCCCATGGAAACTGCAACATCCGCCTCATATACATCCGCCTTACTCTCAGAATGGATTGCGAGATTTGGTATTCTTGAGTATATTACTTTTGACAGGGGTACCACTTTCACCTCTCAATTGTGGACATCATTAGCAAATCTCCTGGGAATTGCCCTACATCAAACAACCACCTACAACTCTGCTTCCAGCAGAATAGTTGAATATTTTTATGGCACCCTCAAAGAAGCTTTAATGTCTTTCTGCAAGGATACCAACTGGTTTACCGAGTCTTCCTGGTTCCTCCTGGGACTAAAGATCACTCCTAAAGACACCCTGGGTGATTTGGCAGCTTAAATGGTGTATGGCGACCCTTTGGTCGTCCCTGCCGAATTTTTTCCGCCCGTAACCTCCTCTGGCAATCTCCAGTGCCTTCGTCAAGTTGTGCAAAAATTTACTTCATCCGGCAGACTTACAAGCCCCCAGCTGAGCAACGCATACTGACAGATCCGCACTTAATAACACAAGTTTTCATGAGCAACGACACCAGCAAGCCACAGCTAACACCCCCTTCAAATTATCGCTTTTCTTGTGATCCGTCGTACGCCGAATGTGCTCTTCTTCAACATTCGTGCCAAAGAAGGCTGGTCTCCATTGATCTCCTAAAACCTGCATATCTCCAGCCAGATGATACTCCAACAGTATGCCTCTTAACAGCAGGACACCCTGTTTCACATGTATGTAACTTTTAATTGTAGAGCTATATATCACACGCATTTCATATACTCTCGTTCACTGTAACGGTTTTGCTTTTTATCGTATCGCTAGCTCTTCCCTGCACTATTAATAAACCTACCTGTATAGACCTGATAGCCCGTGTTTAATTTTGTTTGAATTTCTGTGATGTTGTAGCTTGCAATTCCTGGTATTTAAGCTCTATGTCTGTTTCATAGACTTAAGTTGCATTCACCTTACCTTTCAGTTATCACCTAACTGGCTCCTCGCACAGTGCTGTCCTAGTAGGTTATTTTTCCTGGAGATCTGATTTCCTTGAGGTTTGTATGTCATCTTCGGTTATGACTGGCGAAAGCAAAGACAGAAGTACAAGGTTATATCAACACTAATGACTCGACCTGATTACTGCTGTACTTTATGTGGTCGCACAGTGTGTACATGTGGTCGCTTCATTATAATTTGTCCCTACACGCATCGACACAGCTCTCTAGCTATGTTCGGGTATGGTGCATTGTGGTATGTGGATCTCAATGTTTGTAGTATCGTAATTTACGTATAGTATAGTATGCCATGAAAAAAAGGAAAAAAAAAAGAAATCAAATTCCACTACTCATTTCACGGTTTAACAGAATTGATGGTAATTTGATCGTAGTACGGCAAGTGGAGTTGTAATGAGCAAAATTTGACCATTATTTGTTATTATTGCTTTATTAACTTAATACTACAAAAACTTACGAAGGTAAAGTTACATTATTTATTATATATATTGTATGAAATAGATTTGCTTTAGCGAAAATATTATGTCCACAAAAATATATAAACAAGCAAACAAATTCCTATTAATAACGTAGTAATATCACTCAAAATCTTTTTATTATAATTAGTTCTTATAGAAATCCAGGATTTCATATACATAATTACAAAGATCTATTGGGTTTAATTCATTCAACAAGTTTACAATGTCTGAGTAATCAGGACTAGGATATTTCTCATGAATGTGTGCACTAAGTGGACAATGTAATAGTATATGCTCCTCATCTTGTACCTGATTTTCCGTACATACACAAATATGTAACTCACGCAGGATCGTACTCCACGTTCCTAATTCAATTTTCAAACTATGCGACATCAGTCTTATCCTGGTTAAAGCTTGTCAACTTGTAATCAGGAATATACATTTCTCTTTTATACACTGTGATGTAATTGTCCCACTTTAAGTTTTAACCTATATGTAACATACTTCGTTCTATTTTAAGGTTTGTCTCTTATTAATGACCGAATATTTTCTAATGACTGTCCGCTACTCTCTTCCCTTACACTAAAAATCTGTTGGTGTAGTGTTACTTCTATACATAATAAATACAAAATGCGAAACTTTGTATTGCCGATGTGGGATCCCAGCATAACTTTCTGCCAAATGCTATGCGTTAAACCCAATTTGAACAATCATATGATATTTCTTTACACATATGCATGAACATATCAGACGAGAAAGGGAAACAACCCATTTTACACTAAACAGTTGACTGTTTAGTTGATTAATATTAGCCATAGGTCCACACCCAAACAATTCTTTCTCTTTATATGACAATCTTAATAGCTCTTTTCATAAAGCCCTATTTAAAAGGATTAGGTCTTCATTGTCATAATATTTATCAAAAGAATTACACATTAATAATTACGCTTATATGACTATCTTAAAGTCTTAGTATACTTTTAGTCTTACAAGAACTGATGCTATGTAATTGTAGAACTATTAGAAGTAAGGTATTTTTATTTTATTATTGGCATACTATGATTTGAGACTGATATCTTATAAGCCTATAATAAGACTGGCCTATATTTCATTATCAGTCTTATCATAAAAATCAGATATGCAGTATTTGTTAATATAGAAATGTTACATGCATTCAGACTATTACAGGTATATAATCGTAATAACTGTGCCCAGCATCTACTTTCCTTGTTACTTCTTCAAGTTTGTGGACATATTCCATGTCGTTTCTTCGTTTTACAATGATATAAAAAGAAAATCGGTATTCTTTAATGTTTATAACTCATTGTGCATCCAGAACTGTCTTGACGACTTTCATGATATTAACAAGGGTTCTTTTTTTCAGCACAAATCATTTTACTATAGGCTGAAAACACCTTAAATCCCTCATGAACCTAATTCTATCAGCTACATTTACTGAACGGTCGCTTAACACCATTTACAATCCGCTATGTATATTAGTAAGCCCTCTGAGAGAGACATGAATCAGAGGAACAATAATTTCAATTATATTCATACTTTTAAAGTTGAATCTTGATTCATTTTCCCAACATTAGTCGCTTCATACTCTTACAGCATAGTATATGGAAGCACATCCATAGGCAACCAAACCTCCCCTTACAAGGTGTGCTAGTCCTCAGCAAGGCCAAGAAAGATATTTTTAGACCATGTGCGTTACTGAATTAATCAACTTCTTACTTCGATGCAGTCTAACGTGTATTAGTCAATCGAATTGCATTTTAGTCCAATATGTAACATTTCTTATAACTATTTCTTATTTTCTGACGTAAAATATTTAATTATACGGAAATCTGATATTATCAAATATTCAAACACCACTTCTTTTTATTTGTAAAAGAATGATAAATGGATGACAGTTTGTAGTTATTTTCTTATCCAAACATAATTGATTATATCTGAAGGATTCGACGAAATACTTTAAACCCCGCATAAAACAAGGGATTTTCTTGAAATTTTACTTTTTATTTGCTTTAATCCATTTTCCTTTTCAGATTATAAACAAATTTCCTAAATTGATAAATACATAATACAACAGGAAATGCAATCAGAAGTCGCACCGGTAAAGTAAGAAATACGACAGATATTTGTACTAAAATGAATATTTGCGAAAGTGAAACACCGTAAGAATGAAATCCTATAACATCCAGCAGGGAAGCAATATCCAGAACTCCTTCGCCATGGCAAGTATGTGGAAGGCAACATTTGAGACAATAATTGTCTTGTTTCTGTCTGGTCTTTTTACGGCTGGAATTTCCGGATTGGTTTCTACGTGTATCTGCACCAAAAGGAGACGGACAACATTTTTTGTTACGTGTGTGTGAGATATGTACAGTATTTGATGGGAGTGTAGCGATGGTCGTTGAACAGCTTTCCTTTCCTGTCCTTTCAAAAACAAGGAGCCAAGGTATTCCTGGAATGAATTAAAGAAAGAGAGAGAGAGAGAGAGAGAGAGAGAGAGAGAGAGAGAGAGAGAGAGAGAGAGAGAGAGAGAGAGAGAGAGAGAAAGATAGTAGAATAACAATCTTTCCAGAGACTCATAAAGGTTTTACTACTGCTGGAGTTACAAAATATTTCCTATAAAGAAAAAGATTTATACAAACTCGTAGTAGTCCTTCTGATCACAAAATGGTATGAATTTATATCAAAGCAAAGGGTTTTATTCAGATAAAAGAACGTACACACACGCACGCACACACACAGATATATATATATATATATATATATATATATATATATATATATATATATATATATATATATATATATATATATATATATATATATTATATATATATATATATCATCATCATCAACATTAGCGTTGTTAGTCAACTGTACGACAAAGGCCCCGAACACGAAATTTTTTTTCCCAAACAGGAGTGCAGATGTGGGCGGGGCTTCATGAGCAGAAAATAGATTTATAGGGTACCTCAATTATTACGGCTGCGTTAAGATTTAATGGGTAACTAGCTCATTAAAGTTATGATTAGTAACTGCATTCATAAAGAACTGAAATGTTTATAGAGAGCTTAACAATGATAATAATAATAATAATAATAATAATAATAATAATAATAATAATATATATATTTATATATATATATATATATATATATATATATATATATATATATATATATACACATACATATATATATATATATATATACGTGTGTGTATATATATATATATATATATATATATATATATATATATATATATATATATATATATATATATATATATATATATATATATATATATATATATATATATATATATATATATATATATATATATATATATATATATATATATACACACACACATATATATATATATATATATATATATATATATATATATATATATATATATATATATATATATATATATATATAATGATCTGATTATGAAACTAAATGTTACTGAAATATCTTAATTTTCAAAACTTTTGTTGTTTTAACAACAATGTTCTTATCAGTTTTATAGTTCGATTCGTGCAAGTAGCCTTTATCCTTTTCTTCGCAAATCACCATCATTACTTTTATTTCTATTCCTTCATTGTTGCAACTGTTTAAGCATGTTGAAGAATAAGGGATTTAAAAGTCCGTCAATTTTACGTGTTGATTTCTTACTCTACCGCTAGAGCTATGCTAGACAGTAATACATTGGATCCCTATATCTAGTTACGGCTAAGGTTTCCTTTGTCTACACATTCAACAAATATTCTGGTCGATTCTTTCCACGTTCTCATCTGTCCTTATATAACTTTCAACACTGAGATTACCAAACAATTCTTCGTTCAAAGGTTTAACTACTGCACTGTAATTGTTCAGTGGCTACTTTCCTCTTCGTAAGGGTAGAAGAGACTCTTTAGATATAGTAAGCAGCTCTTCTAAGAGAAGGACACACCAAAATGAAACCATTGTTTTCTAGTCTTTTGATAGTGCCTTAACCTCTGTAACATGGTCTTCGACTGTCTTGGGGTAGAGTTCTCTTGCTTGAGTTTACATTCGTGCACACTATTCTTTAGTTTATATATGGAAGATTTATTTCAATGATGATACAGTCCTAAAGAAGAATACATTTTTTTTTTTTTAAATTGTTCATTACTTGTCTTGTAGTTTATCGATATCCTTTTCTTACTTGGCTATTTGTCGTTGTTTGAGCCATTGTTTTTTAAAAAAGTTAAAGTTGCTGGTTTTAGGTCTCCCCT
>NC_090741.1:16331933-16336933 GCF_036898095.1 Palaemon carinicauda
GTCTTTCTTCATCTTCTGTTGCCATAACAGAGCCATCTCTCTTTTTGATGGGTATATGCTTCTTCTTCATTGCTCCAGTCGAGATATCATTAATAATTCTATGAGCAATTCTTACACCATAGCCAGTTCCTAAATCCATAGCAAAGCCAGCCTTATCTGCTTTACAGTCTGAATACTCTCTCCAGATATTTCTGGCTTTGCTTTTGACCTCACTATCAATACTGGAATACTTAGCATGCTCTACCTTATAATTTTCATCACTTCCTCGAAAACATTCAACAATCAATTTATGTCTTTATCTCATTTTTATAGTATCCCAAGTATCATTTCATATCCAATTCCAATTGCATGTCCCAAGACTTCACTATCAACTGACTAATATATGCTCTTAATATCACACCATACTTCTTCAATTGTCTGTTCTCCGTCTCTTTAAGTCTCTAAGACTGCAAATCGATTCCTACATTCAATTGCATATGTTTCTCTGTGCTCTTCCTCTAAAAGCTTAGTTGTATCAAACCTAGGTATTCTATCTATCTTTCTGTTGGTCGCTTTCAATTTTAATTTCAGTGTGGCAATGATGAGTTGGTGATTACTACCTATATCTGCACCTCTATAGCTTTTTACATTTCTCAGAGTCCTCCTTCTCTCTTTATTAATGGTAATGTGATCTCTCTTATTTTTGTAATTGAACATGATGATGTCCATGTATACTTGCGGATGTGTTCAAAAAGAGTACCTCCAATGACAAGATTGTTAGCTGAACAGAAACTTATGAAATGTGCTCCATTTTCATTTACAACTTCGCCAAAAACCTTGACACCCATCACATTCTCTCTACCTTGATTATTCCATCCAATTTTAGCACTGAAATCGTAAATCATAATTTTCATATCTCTCAGGGAACTTATCTATTACCCTCTGCAGTTCGCCATAGTATTCATATTTCCTTTTTTTCAGGGAATCATTTGTTGGGGCATAGCAAACTATAATACTCATATTGCACTGCTTTGATTTGAACTTTGCTTGGAACAATCTACTATTTACAGCTCTCCATTCGGTTAATACCTTTTATGCTCTTGGTATCATCATCATCCGTACCCCTTCTCTTCCAACTCCATCTGACCTTTCTGCAGTTTTCCATAGTATTGTGATGGGCCGAGAGAAGGTTGTGACTCAAAAGGCAGTATGAAAGCAACTGAGTAACTTTATTATAGATCACTCTCCTTTATATTCAAAAGCTCAAAGCAACAAAAAATTTCATGTTAAAAAAACAGACACTGTTACAGAGGAGAAAAGCAGACATGTTTATTTTTATTCTTTTCAGTGTGAGGGGAGAGAGAAGATACAAGCATAATATATACATAAAATGAACTATGTACGATCGTGTGACACACGGTTGGTACAGTATTCATCTTCCCCTTTTTTCAGGGGAATAATTTGTTGGGGCATAGCAAACTATAATTAGTCTAGTAGGAAGATAGGGTTCTCATGCACCCCCATGATACATATTTTTAAGTTGCATTTTTGCAATCCCTGGGGTGTCTGGAAACAGAATCCCCTTTGTTCCCATTCAAAAAAATGACCCATGAGGATCGTTTAGCCGTCTATTTGTTCGCCATCTTGGATTTCTTGAGATGTAAAAGTTAGGGGTAGGGGAAATATAAAGGACCTTTTCGTAAAGAAATAAATTAGTTACAGGTACAAACTAGGTATCATTGGAAAGGGTATGAACAGCACTATCACAAGAACCCATCACTTATTCGGTCATGACATTGATGACGTCATCAGGAGTCAAAAGGTCACGTTAAAGGGGCACTAGTCAAAATTCGGGCCCGTCCAATTTGTTAACCATCCTGCACCTAACTGAATAAATATTTTTTATTCTACTTTGCTTCAAAGAAAATGTACATGAATAGATAGTTTTTAAATCTAAAACAAATTAATTAAATAGAGTGTAACATTATTAACCCTTTCCACGAATAAAACGAGAATATTGAAAATATTTTTTTAAATGAGATTAATGTGAAATTCCAGTTCGACACATCTTTGTTTTCTCTGCCTTTTTGTTATGGTAAAAGGCCTTATATGTTCTAATGAGTCCTGAAATACAGTCTATGTATAATTCCATTGGTATCTTCACTTGGTATTATCAGAATATGCATTACACACATATATATATATATATATAGATAGAATGTCTGATAACAAGTTCCTACAACACGCAGGCCAAAAATATATTAACTTGCAATATTATCATGACTGCCAAAAGTCTCAATGTTCATATTAATCTAATCTTCATTATCACTGAGAAGTTCTTCATTGTCACTGTCTTGGTCAGCCTGTTCTCCATCAGGGTCATTATCAAACTGTTCCATCTCTTCCGTAGTCTTGTGAACTAAGTCTATCAAGGCAGGGGGAAGTACCGGGCTGCAAGACCACACTGGCTCCAGAACACCCTCATAATTTTGTTCCCAACCTTGTTCAGGATCATATGGCTTTGGAGACCAGAAGATTGGAATATCTGCTCGCTTGTAGATAGCTAGGCGATGGTTCACTTGATGAATGTGTGGGATAAGGTTGTCTTGGCAAGGTGACAAATGGAAGAGGTCAATCTTAGATTTTGTTGTCAGTTGCTCATCTTCCCCAACCATCTTCCTTAACATGAATCCACGTAATGTGTCAATAGATTTCTGTCTGGAGTAGCCATACATCAGACATGTGAATGCCTCGATATCATCAATTGTTTCTGGCTATACCGACCATTCATCCCCAAGTTTTCTGAAAGGAGATGAGTATAATCATATCAATTGCCGCACAAAATTGATAAGTCATGTATGATCAATTACACTGAGCCAGAAAGTGACAGTTTTCCCTAAATGGCCACCACGAACCTTGTCTTCGTAAGCCTGGTACTTGTCCAAAATGATGACAGTAGATGTATCCTGCAAGGCATGATCAAGAGACTCACGACTGCAGTTCTCGACAGCACTGAGCAGGGCCACAGGGTTAGTGATATCTACATTCTCCTCTTCACTGAAGCGCTCTATCAACAACTGCTCCATTGCTTCACTGAAGCGCTCTATCAACAACTGCTCCATTGCTTCACTGACAGTCTTCAGACAGAATAAAGCTTTGGTGTATGCCTTCCCTTTTAGCACACTCTTAAGACAGCCACTGGTTACAAGTCCAGCCTCAAGGAGGATTTCAGTGTAGCCAGAGCCGAAGCATTTGTGACCAGTCAACATGCCTATATAGTTCATCACTGTGTGGAAAGGCCCCGGGGTTACCACATGGTTCTTGTATTCTTCAGGAAACTTCCAAATGAGGGGGAGTGCTTGCATGCAACCTCCAAGGTCAAAGGTGCTAAGAACATATTTCTGGCCGACCTCCAGCGTATAATCTTCTGAACGCTTCAGCAGCTCCCTGATCACGGAATATTCGGTGAACGGCTGATTGATCGGGTTGAAATAGTCAATGGTCGATTTCCGAGACGGTTTTTTGCCAGTAGTTGAGATGAAGCCACCAAATCCAGGGACAAGTTGCGTTTCTTTACCGTGTTTACTGCCAGTGACCATTCGCATTAGTAACCACAAACGGTACTCTTGGATGCACTCTGCATACAACTTATCGTTTGCGATGGGTGGACTGAACTTTGCTCCTGGTGGAAACTTGGGCCCAACGCGACCATAAATACGAAGAGGGGGCAATGTTGCTGGGGTTCCAACTTCCAAACAACGAGTCCTATTCCGCTGCTTGAGTGGGAGAGTTCTATCTTTGTTGGCAATGTCAGCATTCGGTTTCACCTCCTGTATCATAATCCCTCCAGTGCTGTTCACCACGTTTGATCCATGGACATTTGTAGTTATTTTGTTTAAGTTGTCCCACTCAACATGGAAAACTTCGTTGTCCTCACCAAGAGCAATTTGGGGAGTGAGCGAAGAGGAAACATCGTCAATGGCTTCTGCCAGTGCTGTCTCAACTTCCAAGCCAAAGTCAGAGGACTCACTGTGACCTAATCTATGGAGTATATTGGTGAGTTGCTTGCTTCTATACAGGTGTCGTATGGTGCTGCAAAGCAGAATGTGTTTAGGTAATTTCCACTCTCCGTTTGTCACAGCACGGCAGATGTCCTGGAAATGAAACCACTAGACATTAGACAGAAAATGGTTTACATTTTCATTACAGAATGTGGTAAAACTATATATCAAGATGGTAAAGCAATTGTGGTTAAATCTCACCTGAGCTATGGAAAGGACCAGACGTCGGCTCTTTTCAGACTTTTCCACGACTACTTCATCCACCAGAAGAGTCGACAGGAACTTCATAAGTTCTGTTGGAAGGTATTCTTCTGATGCTCTGGCATCCAGCTCATCAGCTGTTGGAGGCCAAGGAAGTGGTGTTAACTCTTGGAACATCCTCTGAACAGCAATGCGCAAGTTTAAGGCAACATCCTCAAACTTGTCTCTGGAACCAAGTCTATATGCATATGTCACTGCTTCCGCAACAGAGATGCTTTTGCTGTACACCAGGTTGAAGGTTATGCATCCCGTCCCCAGGAAAAACTTTTGTGAAAGCGGTGTTCTCATTAATTTCGTGTCTTTGAAGTTGGGTCTTCAGCTTGTCACTTCTGAAACCTGGATTTGGATATCCACAGCGTTCAAGTTCTTGGACGTATAGGTGGCGGAGTGTTCCAAGTTGCACGACCTCCTTCTGGCTAATAACTCTCTCACGTATAAAATCCAGAACCTTATTAAGCGAGCTTTGATGAGCTTCATGCTTTTCATCATGCTTGTCTTCAGTACTTCTGTTGGCTTAATAACGTAAGTAATTCACATGTCTCAGTTTGAAAGAACTATGACAGGATTTATGGAAATGAGCCTCCCTTGCAAATAAATCTTCGCCTGCCACTTTGCGATGTAAACGATTGTCTCCCATTTCTAGGGCTTGGGATTCAATATGAGTCCAAGCTGCTTCCTTTCCCTTGAAAGATGCAAACT
>NC_090741.1:16346933-16369433 GCF_036898095.1 Palaemon carinicauda
TGTTAATAGTTTATATATGACATGTCTGTTTTGACGTTGTTACTGTTTTTAGAATGATTTATTGTTAATTTGTTCTCTTCATTTATTTATTTCCTTATTTCCTTTCCTCACTGGGCTATTTTTCCCTGTTGGAGCCCCTGGGCTTATAGCATCTTGCTTTTCCAACTAGGGTTGTAGCTTGGATAGTAATAATAATAATAATAATAATATGATTGTTCAGCGGCTACTTTCCTCTTGGTAATTGTACATGACACTCTTTAGCCATGGTAAGCAGCTCTTCTAGGACACTCCAAAATCAAACTATTGTTTTCTGGTCTTGGGTAGTGCCGTAGCCTCTGTACCATGGTCTTTCACTTTCTTGGGGTAAAGTTCTCTTGCTTGAGGGTATACTCGGGCATACTATTCTATCTTATTTCTCCTCTTGTTTTTTTTTTTTTTTTTTTTTTTTTTTTTTTGGATGTGAAACATTTGTTGCGATGTTGCTGTTCTTAAAGTATTTTATTTTCATTGTTACTAACTTCTTTAGTAATTTTCCTATTTTCTTTCCATACTGGGCTATTTTCCCTGTTGGAGGCCTCGGGGTTATAACATTCTGCATTTCCAACTAGGGTTGTAGCTTACCAAGTATTAATAATAATAATAATAATAATAATGATAATAATAATACTAATAATAATAACCAAAACCTTTTAATTCTCATAAAAAACAAGACTAATTAAAAAATTATTCAGCCGTCGTAGATGTTACTCATTATATGACTGCCATTTGGTAAAAACGCTAATAAGATTGTGCGGAACAAAGGTTTTTTAATAGTTACTCGTAAAAGTATTAGATGAAATTTGCACGATCTATGAGGAAGTGTTTTTTTTTTTTTTTTTTTTTTTTTTTTTTTTTCATAAGTAAACGGTCAGGTGAACTTTCAGAAGTTTATGGGAGCAATTTACAATTTTCTGTTTATAACGAAGACTAGAGAAAATCCCTTTAACTGACATAAAAGTAAATTGTAATATTTGCCATTTTGCAGTGTTAGTAGAGATTACCAGCCATAATACGCAATGTGGAAGCAAAGTCAGTTCTGAACTCTCAAACAAGTACGCCCGAAAGGGAGTCAAAGAATAGAGACAATTATGTGGTGAACTTTTAGGTACATTAAAATTACTCTTTTAATTCTATGTATTTTCCTTGATACATTTTTACTTCCCTCTTATCTATCCCTTCCTATAGTTGAAAGTCGATGTCGAAATCAAAACTTCCCTTTAATAGACAGAATTTTTCTTTGAATATCATCAATATATTTTCTATTCTTTAACAGTCCTTTGTCCCCCGTAATCTTATTATTCATCCTTCTTTGACCTTTTTTTTTTTTTTTTTTCCAAATTGATGTGTGTAGTGTGTCGAAAAAGTCGACCTCTTAATATTGAACTGCTAATTTGCTTGAATGGAATCTGGTGTTTTTCAGTGTTATAGTAAGGTACTGAAGGTCTTGACTGTTGCAGCTTTTCCCGGAAAATTTTTTTCCTGGTAAAGTTTTGTCAGCTGCTCTTTCACACTTTCTCAGTCAATAGCTTTGTTCAGTTTAGGTCAAGACTTTTTTATTGTATAGGTTTTCCCCTTAGGGAAATTTCTTTTCTAGTTTATAATTTCGAAGTTATATAACAACTGTCGATTGTTCTATATCTCCACATTGGTATTAAAAGTTCTAATGATTTAACTGTCATTTACGTTATCTTTATTTTCTTATTCAAGCTAACCCTGTTCAAGCTCATTTTCTTGTTGTTGTTGTTGTTGTTGTTGTTGTTGTTGTTGTTGTTGTTGTTCTTCTTCTTCTTCTTCTTCTTCTTCTTCTTCTTATTATTATTATTATTATTATTATCATTATTATTATCATTATTATTATGGAAGGGCATAAATGAAAAAAAGCCGACTTAATCTAAGAAAAATAATGCTAATTTTTCATGCAAAGATATCTATTCCTCGCTGTATGGAAAGGATCACGCATCTTCATATAGAACATTTGTATGTGGCAAAGGCAGTCTAACGTTCGTTTGACTATCATAAAATATTAGATTAGAAAATACAGATAAACATAATTTTATTGATATATTATAAGGTGAAATTATGAATTGTCATTAGTATTCTCATCAAGGTAAACCCACCCAATTAGAATGTCAATTCTCTCACTTGGAAATGAGCCTCTCATATAGAAGCTTTCTCGAATCATAAGACATGGCCATCAAAAAGAGAGTTACTCAATTTCACGGAATCTCGGGTGATGTGTACCAACCAGAGTTACCAAAGAAAAATTCAAGTCCGTCTAAAGAAAAGGTTGGAATTGAGAGAATCAACGAAATATCCGGTCTATACACCGCTGGAAATGCTAACTAGCGTTAAAGTAAAATGTAAATCCTGACTATGCAGCAATTGTACTACCTATCTAGAATATTTTGAGTAGTTTGTGGAAGATTTAACTTAAGATTAGTTGAACTTTCCAATAATAGGGATCGAATCATAGAATCTCCAAGAGGAATTCATCTTTATCCTTTACTTGCAAGTGGATGAGTTCGTGAAGTTAATCTCATAACTATAAAGATAACATTTGCCAAGCAAATACAGCATATTTTACCTCATCTCCCTCTCCATGTGAACCATGAACTGACCCATATTAATATTCTCCAGAAATGGATACACGATAGATTTACAATAAATCATTCTGAAGTGTGAATAATGTCCAGTGGTCAGATATTATTTGGATTTCCATACCATATTTCAGGTCATAAGATTGAAATACCAGGGCATAAGAACAGAATGGGATTTTTTTTTTAAATACCTTAAATTCAATAAAATCAATAATTTTTAATTGATGTATAAGAGAAATGTGACTTACATGCTTTGGATATATATTCAAGGGACCTTTATTTGAAATTCCAGGATATTTGGTGTATATATGAGGCCACAGGAGCCAAAAATTTAAATCTTTGGGCTAAAAATTAACAAGGATGGCAAAATTAACCATTTTGAACAAACCTATAGCAAAAAATTGATTCAGGTAATTCGGTTATTTTTTTTTTTTTTTAAACGCACCTTGGTATTTGCCCACCCGACTTTTGTACCTTATTTCCGGTCATTTGTCCCAGAAATGACTGAGATGAATAGATTTGAAGATTTCACATCAGCAGGAGAAGATGAACGAGGAAAAATGATATATTTCCTTTACATTGAGTGAAATGTAACTAACTACTAGAAAACATATCTATTTTCGGGTTTCCTAAGACCCATTAAAATGGATGTCTTAACTAGTTTGTCTTTGATATGTGAAAATATGAATATAATTGGACATTCTTCATCGAATAACAAGCTAAACAGAGAAACAAACGGGTATACCAACATACAGAGATAGATATCTTTTCACGTTGAATGTCAACATTAGCAGTGAATGTAGTAAGTGTGAATTTCAACCGACTAACAGACTAATTCATGGATATTTAGACATATAATGTTATAAAACCTTTAGAATTTACTGTTTAAGTGATTAATGAATGCTCTATTTTGTTTACTGCGATCTATGTACATTTGATCTAAAATAAGTTTACACCGTCAAAATGATAAACGTATCATATTCACTACTGCTACTGGCGTATTTCCTTTATTATATTTTGCTTCGCATTGGGATTTCCTGGAAGCGCATCCGTAAAATGATATATTTTCAATGGAAAATATGTTCATCGTATGTGAAAAAATAAAAAATACGAATACTAAATTCAGATCGAGGACATTTACATTTTCAGGTCCACGGGATCTTTTTGACCAAACATGGAATTTTATATTTGCACCATTGGTTTTATGGACTTGAAAAAACTCTTCCTTGCTCTATATCTAGAACTGATACAAACGCATCTTAAGGATTGAAATAATTTTATATGGTACATATCTTTAGCATTCAAAGGGATATTGAAGGCTATATAGCATGGGAACCCTAAAAAAAAAAAAAAAAAAAAAAAAAAAAAAAAATTATGGTAAACATAACAATTGTCACACAAAAGTCTCGAAAACATTAACGATAACAACCTGTTCTCTGGAACGCATGTATATGTGTTAGTCACGTTTTCCTTATACAACAATTCAAAATTATTATATTGAATTTTACCTAATATTTGATAAAAAAATTACGTTTTTGCTCCTGTACTCTAGTATTTAAATCTTATGACCTGGAGTATGGTAGGGAAATGCCTATAATACATAACCACGGGACGTTATTCGTAATTTTTGCATACACCATTAACAGAGAAATAAGCCTTGCTTGTTGCAAGAAATTGTGGTTTGAAAAAAGAGATTATCAACTAAAATTCGAATGGGTAGGTTAGTTTTATTTTTTTTTCAACTTTAGTCTACAGATATTGTGATTGTTTTGCAACTCAGAGTGCCAACCTACCAGGAGATTATGAAGCAATGCCTGCAAAACCCTTCAGCAATTTGTGAATCCATATTTATGAGGCTACCTCTTTTATGATTATCACTCGTTGCTAGGTGTTAGTGATGGTGATAGAAAATTTTAATTACAGTTTACCAGAAGAAAACATGCCCTAGTATAACTGGCATCATTCCAGACAATTGGCAGTCATGAGCTTGACATATTCAATGAGAAGTCGTGGACATCAGTCGTAATCCGGGTAAAAGTGAGATATCGTATTGGTTGAAGTCAGTGTTGGGGAGAGGAGCACCAATGAGATTAGTGTCAAACCCCGCAATGTCGCCGCTCTATGCCTGTCAAGCCCACAGTCATCTATCATGAGATTGTCCAACTAAAAACGGCGAAAGAGTGTACGGTGTGGATCACAAAATCCTGCCCAATAGAGTAAGGAGTACAGTAAGGATTAGGAGAGGGGGACTGATGCTACCTTGCATGATAGCGATATCAGTCAACAAGGCAGTAAGGAATGCAGGGCCTATGGTGGATATGGTGGTCTTCAAGGAAAGGCCACTTCCTCTGTACCCCTGCCCTCATCCCCGACATGGCAGCTCTGAATACTGGCAATTAATGTAAGTCTACCAGGAAAGTGTATGATAGCCTTGATCGATAAATGTGCCAAATTTCCTCGTTAAACAAGGAATTCTGTTGAGCCCACTACAGCTAGTGATACCTACCATACTCAACACACAAGGAGGAAACAAACTACAGGCAAGATATACAGCGGCAGTCAAGATTCCACCTCTGATATACCTGATAATCAATGTTTTTTTGGACTAGATTTTATTATGTTCAACCGAATAACCATCTGTGGAGAAAAGGACAATTACAATTATAAAAAAGTAATGGAAGGAAAGTCCATTCTGTAGATAAAACATCACGAAAAGGTAAGTGCCTATACGGGAGAGGAGAGGAAAGTAAGGGGGTTAACTGCAGTATCAGATGAAAGGGGTATTGCAGTTCCAAAAGCATTAACCAGCATAGCCATAACCTGGTTTTGCATTTTCCAGAGGCAACATAGGTCATCGTTAGACCATAGGAAAACGAGCCCACCTATTGGTAGAAAACTTATCAAAGATAAAACGTATCTGACTGAACATATCACTAGATATTAAAAAAAAAAAAAAAAAAAAAAAAAAAAGGATTGTTATAGGTAGTGATTCAGTGCACAGATTGGATGAATGAATCTACTCAGAGCTTGATTATGCAAGTTTGAGGACCAAAATATATTTTGCAGTCAGTAACATTATACATTCCAATGTAATTGCAATTACAGACGAGCCACTGGAGAGGATTGATAGATTTTCATTTGCGTTGAAACTAGTCAGGCAAAGTCTATTAGGCCAGACCTTATAATAAAAGGTACCTTATCATTTCCAAAGAGTTATTATTATTATTATTATTATTATTATTATTATTATTATTATTATTATTATTACTTGCTAAGCTACAACCCTAGTTGGAAAAGCAGGGTAATATTAGCCCAGGGGCCCCTATATAAACTATAAAAACTTAAAAAAAAACAAGAAAAGAAATTAGATAGAATAGTCTGCCCGAGGGTGCTCTCAAGCAAGAGAACCGTAACCCAAGACAGTGGAAGACCATGGTACAGACGCTATGGCACTACCCAAGACCAGATAACAATGGCTTGATTTTGTTGTGTCCTTCTTCTAGAAGAGCTGCTTACCATAACTAAAGAGTGTCTTCTACCCTTACCAAGAGGAAAGTAGCCTTTGAACAATTACGGTGCAGTAGTTACCCCTTTGAACAAAGAAGAATTGTTTGGTAATCTCAGTGTTGTCAGGTGTATGAGGACAGAAAAGAATCTATAAATAATAGGCCAGACAATTCAGTGTATGTGTAGGTAAATGGAAAGTACACCATAACCAGAGAGAAGTATCCAATGTAGTGCTGTCTGGCCAGTCAAAAGACCACATAACTCTCTAGCGGTAGTATCTCAACGGGGCTGGTGCCCTGCCAGCCTATTATTACTTGCTATGCAACAACCACAGTTGGAAAATGAGGGTGCTATTAGCTGTAAAGCTCCATCATGGAAAAATAGTCTAGTTAAGTAAAGAAATAAAGAAATAAATAAACTACAAGAGAAGTACTGTGCAGCACGTGTTCGATGTACGTTCATACAGTGTAACAGTATTGTTTTTTGTCTTATCACTCACTCTTCCTTGTTCTGTTAATAAA
The DNA here is from genome assembly GCF_036898095.1 of Palaemon carinicauda. NCBI lineage: Eukaryota > Metazoa > Arthropoda > Malacostraca > Decapoda > Palaemonidae > Palaemon > Palaemon carinicauda. Next base: position 16,353,598 of record NC_090741.1, read on the forward strand.
CCAACCAGTAAAAACCAGATAACTCAAGCTTAATTTTGTTTGAATCTTTGTGACTTTATTGTTTGTAGGTCCTGGTATTTAAGTTAGATGTATTTTACTGTTAGATGATGCCACCTTCTGACAATGACTCTTCTATCAACGCTACACCCCTGAAACTGCCACTCTTCACCAGTAAAGAGGCATTTGCCTGGTTTCAGAACGCTGAGGTCCAGTTTTGCAAGCACCAAAGCAGACTGTTCTCACACCAATCCCAGAGTATACTTTCCAGGAAATATCAGATTGGTTTTGCAACCAAGGGGACACCCTAATAGCATACAACACCTTCAAAACATATCTCCTGGAATGGTACTCACCGTCTCTAGCCGCGAGTTTACCCAAACTTTTTCAGCTCTCTCAAGAATCGTTAAAGGACCGTAACGTTTCACTTCCCCTCAGGGAGAGGACCAGTGATACTCGATTGCAACCTGCCACGGTCGGTTCTCCTCGTAAAGGGAATCTACTTCGTGCCCTTTGGATACAACACCTACCCCAACCTGGATTCAACATCTACCAAAACTTACGTGAATGCGGTGAGACACAGGTGCCTTCCCTATGATGTGCCCAAGTGGCGACAATGCTGTCCTCAAACCTCAAACTGCATATACCACTCCTCACTTACAACCAACCAACGACCTCTCCAGACACTTTCTGACGCCCATCAACTGCAGTTATGCTACTACCACTCCAGATTCGTGAGTGGTGTGAAGAAATGTGCGAATGGTTGTCATTTCACAAAAACATGTAAGTAGGCCATCACTTGCAGCAGTGGCCTCTCCTTTCCCTAATCTTTTCTTTTTATATGATGCAGGTACGAGTTTGTGATTTTTGATAGACACAGGTGCTTGCTGTTTTCTTTTGTCAAGGCTACCCTTTATTACATGACATATGTTGTCCAAGTCTGCCAATGTTTGCCTGGTAGCTACCATCTGATATGGGATACCCACTCATGATAATGACACCCTCCCATTATAGTTTGGAAGGGCCAAATATAATTGGAAGTTTCTCGTTGTGATATCACATTGCCAATCCTCAGTGCAGATTTCCTCTAACATTTCCACCGTCGGTTAGTCAACTCAAATTTGCACAACACAACCACTATTCAATACGGCCTCTCCGACCACGCACTCTACATCAGGAGCTCACCCACAGATGCCTATGCCCACCACCTCATGTCATACCTGGAGATTTTCCATGCAAAACTTTATTAAACGCACACCGTTCCCGCCAAACATGGGTATCTGGCACCGGATCGTTTGGCAGCCCGCAAAACAAGCTTTTGCCGAAAAGGAAGAAATGGGCCTTTGTCAAAAGGTCTCAAGTCCATGGTCGACACCCATCCATATCATCCTGAAGAAAAATGGCTCTGTGTCCGTGTGGGGGAGTTGCAATTATCTGAACATGCAGGAAGAACAGGATCACTACCCACTCACAAACATCGCCGACGTGATCTCCTACTTGAACAAAGCGAAGGTTTTCTCCACGCTTGACCTCCGGAAGGGTATTATCATGACCCCATGAACCCAAGAGACATCCCAAGACTGTTATCACCACCCCCTTCAGTACATATACCTTCAATTACTTCTGTTTTGGCCTTCGTAATGCTGGGGCCACTTTTCAATGCCTCATAGATGGTATCTTAGTGGACCTCCCGTTCTATGTATGTTACATGGACGACATACTTGTGTACTCTTCCTCCAAAGAGGATCACCTTCGTCACCTACAACTTGCTCGACCGCCTACAACAGAACGGCATTGTAGTGCCCTTCAAGAAGTGGCCTTCTTCAACGCAAAGAATGCTCTATCAACAGCTGCTGCTCTCACTTTTCCTGTGGCATATGCATCTCACTTCTCTCCACTGATCCCAGTGACATCGCTATTGGTGCAGTACTTAAGCAAGTGGTCAACAGCTCACCCCGCCCATTGGCCTTTTTCAGTAGAAAACTGTCTAAATTGGAATACAGCTACTCTACCTTCGACCTTGAATTACACTTGGTTGTTTGTCAATTTCAACGCTTCTTAGAAGGTACGCCATTCGTCATTTGCACGGACCACCTGCTTCTAGTGCATGCCTTCACATGTTAGTCCAACAGCTGGTCAACTTGTCAACACAAAATCTCTCAGCAGTGGCTGAATACAATTGGACACTTCAACACATCCCTTGGAAAATAAATCCCTTTGCCGATGTCCTGGTAAGAAGTACATTGGCCAGCATTCACCTGGGATTGAATTACAACACCTTGGCAAAACCCCAACTATAAGATCCAGTGTACCAAGGATATGGAACCTTCTGAACATCCCTCCGTTGGGAGTATATCACCCTCTACGACTCCAACTCCAATGCCATCCTCCTCTGTGACGTAATTACTGGTAGCCCTAGATTGGGGATACCTTCTCCCATGCATCAGCAGGTGTTCAATTTCATTAATGGCCTTTTGCATCCCTCAGGCTGATCTTCTGCATACCTATTGAAGACGAAGCTCATTTGACATGGCATTACTAAAATAGCTAAGGAATGGGTCAGTGCCTGTACTTCATGCCATGCCTCAAAAGTACATCGACACACAGATTCAGGGGTAGTCCCCTCTCCCCAACCTCGGCCTTATTTTGCCCACATTCTCATAGATATTGTAGCTCCCCTACCCAAATCACAAGGACATCGTTACCTGTTTACCGTCATCGACTGCTCCACTTGTTCACATGAAACCCTCCCTATTGTAACTGCAACGTCCGCCAGATATACATCTGCTTTACTCCCAGGATGGATAGTCAGATAAGGCATCCCTGAGTATAACTCTTATGAGACGGGTACCGCTTTAATTTCTTTATTGTGGACATCATTGGGGAATCTCCTGGGAATCACCCTACATCAGTCAACCACCTATAACCCTGCTGCCAAGGGAATGATTGAACGTTTTCATCCCACTCTCAAAGCTCTTTGATGTCCCGCTGCAAGGACTCCAGCTGGGTTACCTAGCTTCTATGGGTTCTCCTGGGACTAGTGACCACTCCTAAAGACGGCCAGGATGTCTTGGCGGCTGATGCAACCCTGCTGCCAATGGAATGACTAAACGTTTCCGTCGCACCATCAAAGCAGCTTTGATGTTCCGCTGCAAGAACTACAACTGGTTTATCCAGCTTCCATGGGTCCTTCTTGGACCTAGGACCACTCCTAAAGATGTCTTGGTAGCTGAAATGGTACGTAGCAACTCATTGGTCATCCCTGCTGGATTTTTTTCCATCTGCAACCTCTCCGACAATCTTCAGCGCCTATTCACGTTGTTTGAAAATTTACTCCATGCCTTCAGACTTACAAGCTCCAGCTACCGACAGATCTGCACTTGGCAACGCACGTTTTCCTAAGCAACAACACTAGTAAGCCACTGATAACGCCCTCTTACACGGGCCCTTTCCTTGTGATCTGTTGAACAATGATGGTGTTCTTACTGAACATTTATGGTAAAATGAGTGGATCTTCATTGATAGCTTTAAACCTTCATATATCCTGCAAGATAACCCACCTAAAGCATGTTTCTCTAGAGCAGGGTACCCCATTTCAATGTCCGTCATTTTTAGGGCGTAAGCCATGTACCTTACATGCTTCATACACGCTCGTACTCTGTAACTGTTTCGATTTTTTATCTTATCACCCACTCTTCCCTGCAGTGTTGATAGACTATCCTGTGATATCATGTAGCACAAGCTTTATCATGAGTTTTTTTACGTTCTTCCTCTGAAGATGCTGTATATAAACTCGATGCTTGTTTAATCAAATTTAGTTGCATTCAAATCACCTCTCAGTTATTACCTAAATGCCCCGTCACTCATATAAAGCTTACGTAATTTTATTTCAATAAAGTGTTAGAGGGAGTCATTTTGTATATTATTTGTGATGAGGCGAGGAATATAGATAACTGATGCATCCTATGTTTCCTAAGGCAATAGAGATAAATACATTGTTGTTTTATATTTCATAAAAAAAAAAATGAAAAAGGGCTACTGCGTGCTGCACAGTTGATTAAAAAAAATGAAGCGAGTCACTTTTGTGCGAATAATTTTCAAAGCTTTTAAGGTAACCATGCTATGGGAGCTAAAAGGAAAAAAAAAACGCCGACCATGGAACTCGTTGAGAAATCCACCAGGAAAAGATGTTTGAATGACTTGAAAATATTTTATTTAAAAGAAAAAAAAAGGAAATAATTTTAATTTCAGTTTAAATCGTTAACTTTTGTTTATAAACATTACTTCTTCTCAACAATAATAAGTTTATTATACGTTTAATATTATAATCAAAACGAATAATGACGAGCCTAATAAGCTTAAACCAACTCCTACAGATCTGGCCCGAATAAATTCGGGAAGGGTAAAATATGCGTATTAAATTTATTAATCATACATTTGCTTCATAAAAGTTTACAAATTTTCGTAACAGAAACTCTCTAAAACCAATGAAATTTTAGACATAGTTTTCTAACCGAACTATGAAAATTTTTGTCTTGTAAATGTTGCTTTTAGAAAGAAGCCTCAAGCTTAAAATCTTGTCGCATTCCCTACATTTTTGGAATGATCTTATGAGGTTTACACATTAAAAAGCCACAGGTCAACCTTGCATGACCAATTTGCAATCTTGCTAAATTAGCTTCAGATCCTGATCCATATATTAATCTACCATAATTTATCCTAGATGATACAAATACTTTATAAATACAGTGTAGTAGAACTCTTTGTACCCCATTTTATATGAAACCACTGCATCATTAACTTGAGAGAATTATTATATATAATATGTGTTTTCCAATTGACGTGAGTAGCGATTATTAGTTAAAAAATAGTACGTCATCTTGGAATTTTGTAAACTTAGAGGTTAATATAATAGAAAGCATTGTAGGATAAATGTATTATAAAGTATCTAAGCAAACCATCTCAGAAATGAAATGTTCTTTTAATGAAATTCTCTTCATGTGTGTCTGCTGTTCACAAATTTAAGGTTATATCAATTGATGAATAAATGATTAGGATACCAAACAGCAAATGTAATCGCTTAGACAAATATTATATAAAAAACTAGTAATGTTTGAAAATTAAGCATTAAGCAACGATGTCTATAAAAAATTACGTTTTTAGATAACTTAACATATTGAGCGATAGGAACCCAATTCTATGGGTCAATCCTGCATTGCCTCTGTGGAACATGAATATTGTTAAGGAGATATTAACACATCCATACAAAAAAGAAAGAAGCAAAGAAACAACAATATAACATGCACTTACTTTTCCTTGAAAAAAAAAAAAATAATAATTCTCGGTGTCCTGGCATGTCAAGTTGTTATATTTAAGCGTAATTATGTAATTATTCTTTCATTGTAAGCGTTCTTAGACAGAGAAGTCGCTCAACAATCGATTATGCTGTTAACATTGAAGAGAAGCAATTAAATCTTTTGAATTCATATTATAGTGTAGATGTGAAATTATTTGAAGGGAAGTTATTTGATTAACTGGTTTATAAGTAACCACAGAGTCTTTTGGATATTGCGTCAAGTATTGCATACATGTCAAAACAGTTAATATTCGCTGTAATATCTAAATACATAGTTTTTGAAGTTTTATCAATACAATTTATTCACTAATGAATATGAATTAAAATACGGCAAACGTTGCAAGGATACAGGGGAGGCTTATTGAGTTGAAGATAACAGAAGATTAAAATAAAACAAGTTCTGAATTGAATAAAACTATCTTTTTTTTTTTTTTTTGCCTTTTCTCAAATTGATTTGTCGCCATATCCGCTGGACCTAAATTACTTGCACACATCCTATGGTTTGTAATGGGAGGTGTTTATTCTTTTTTTTTTTTTTGAACGAACGCCAGATTAAAAGGTATTTAATGAGCTATAATTTATTGTCAAATGAGTTTAATGTAACTATTACAAACCTGACTTTAGGAGGAATTTGGTTTATGCCGTTAAGATTATTGTGTGGATTTATATATAGAAAAACTATTATTATAACAAAAAAAAAAATATTATTATTATTATTATTATTATTATTATTATTATTATTATGAGGAAATATTAGTAGTTGTCTTGGTAAATAAAAATAAAAATAATAAGTTAAGCATTATTCATTTTCATAACGAAGAAATTTATAGATAAAATACAACAGAAGATTTTGCTGGAAAGAATATTCATTCATATAAATACATTATCTGATTTATTGGCTGACGTTGCAATCATGATATAAGAAAAAATTCAATATGAATGAAGATTGTTATCATTCATGCGTGAACAGTGCGAAAACCATGCTGGAATCAATATCACGACTGAAGGAGTTGTTTGTGACTAATATTACATTATATATCACCAGTATAAGTAGTCCGTCAAAAATGATGGCTAAATATTTAGATAAATATGCACACACATGCATACGGCCACTTAGACACATACACATATATTCAACCCTTCCCCAACCGTCCCTACAACACGACATTTGTGGTTACCTTGTATACCTCTCGTGGTACCCCTCTCCCCAGGGCATGACTGCTCCCTCTCCCCTGACTCGACGAACGGTAAGATACCGAGTAGTTGTACAAAAGGAGATTAGATCTCAGCAGTCTACATTTCAAGTTAATGAAAGTCTGGGCAGAACAGCGGGTGGCAATCAACGGTCCCAACAAGAATCAACTTGATGAAGTGAGCGGAAGATTGGAATAGAGGAATTGTGAATAAGACAAAGAGGAAGTATGAAGGATAATACCAAGGGAAAGACAAAGATGTGAAGATGAAAGATAAGAAAAGAAAAACTGTGGGCAATAGAATAGAATAAAATTCTTGATATTATTGACGATTATCAGCGATTTTATGGTAAGTTATGAACTCTTAGCTGACGTTTAGTCCAATATGGTCAAGGCAATGATTGTAGCTTGATAATATGAAAATAAAGATGTATGATATAGAATTAAATCCTATATATTTTTTCTTATTACATTATAATTTATTCCTGTTGAAAAAAGATCTTAGATGATAGATAAAATGAATTGCAATTACCTTACACACAAGAACCCCCCGCCTTCTCTCTCTCTCTCTCTCTCTCTCTCTCTCTCTCTCTCTCTCTCTCTCTCTCTCTGCCTTGGGCTAAATGTTAAGTCAGATTCTGTCGGAACGATCCTTCGTCAAATACAAATTACGGTTCGTTGCACTGAATAGGATCCGTGGTGTCAAGTCTATTGAATTTGACTTGATAAACGGGTCTTCGAATGACGAAAGATTGGTTGGAATCGATGAAGGAGATTCTCTGGAAGAAGAAGGTGACACGGATAAAAGCGCCTCAAGGGCGGATGCAAGGACACGCAAGGAGTAAGCCACTAAAGAGATAATCCGATAATCAGTATTTTTTGTTCATATGAGATGTACCACATCTTCAAAACATCACAAGATTATTAATTCCTTGTATTCAGAGCTTATTCATACTAACTTACTTTAAGTGAATTAATTTTTTCCATATTGTATACTTTGTAAGTACATCATATTTGCTTGCGAAGGTACCCGCTTTTTTGAGTGTGCATCTTGAACTTCATTATCTTTTATAGTTGAATTAGCCTAAGCTATAGCTGCATAATATTAATTTCCTTTCATGATTATGAGTTGGTTAATGTCGACGCTGATTCCTCTTCCTCCTCATCTCTTCAAACAGATTTTTATACATGTTACTTTAAAGGCTTAAATGCCGCTCATGAATGGGAGAGGCAAGGGACAGTGACATTACCCTTTCAAGTAGGACAGTGCCCCACAGACTGACCTTATAACATACAATCAGCGCCAAAGCCCCCTATCCATCCAAGCTAGGACCAAGGAGAACCAGGCAACGGCTGCTGATGACACAGCAGATAAACCTATAAGCTCCCCCAAACTACCCATCTTTAGCTTAAAAGGATGGTAAGGTTGCAGAGACCAGACTCTAACCCCAGTCTGGCAATCACCAGGCGAGGACGCTACCACTAGGCCACTAATTAACACATCTAACTTGCTGCCTCATACAGGATATATCTATGTATGGTGAGATACTCATATTCCAGTTCATAAGACTTTTATGGACACCAGGCAAAACGAGTCCTTTTTATTGATCTTTGCTGGCCATGCCATGAGGCTGAAGCTTTTGAAAGTAACAACAGCCACTTTGTCATAGAGGACACAAGGAGAGAGCTGTCAGGCATTTATTCCATTTGCGGTACAATGTCAGACTAGACTGTGATTTATCATAATCTCCCGACTGGCCAATGGAAACTCCTTCTACATTTCTGGCGTATATTTCTTGTCAAGTATATATATATATATATATATATATATATATATATATATATATATATATATATATATATATATATGTATATATTATATATATATATATATATATATATATATATATATATATATATATATATATATATATATATATATATATATATATATTTATATATATGTATATATTATATATATATGTATATATATATATATATATATATATATATATATATATATATATATATGTGTATGTGTGTGTGTGTGTGTGTATTCAGGCTTTTACAAAAAAATATCAAAACAGTTTTCAATTTTTAACATGAATTGAATTCCTCGAGAACGAACGTTTGCTCCTCATTCCAACCACTCAATTTTTTTTTTCTTATATAATCTCGTATGTTTTCTATAAGTAACACAAAAGGTTCTTTAATACAAGAATATACAATACTCAAACTAAATTAGTTTTCCTTACATAATAACATCATTTCAACTTGAATTATCCAAAAATATCGCTCATGGATAATTTTCTGAAAATTGTCAAAACTTCTGTTATTTCTATGTTAACGAATATCAGTCTCATTTCCTGGTTTTAAGGAAAAAAAAATTCTTGCATACGTCTGATATGAAGGTAATTGTCTCCTTATAAATTATAGAAATATATTTTCTATTTCAAGTAGCAAGAAATAATAATAATAATAATAATAATAATAATAATAATAATAATAATAATAATAATAATAATAATAATAATAATAATAATAATAACGTAATTATTTACAATACCACGCTCTCCAATTACTGCCAAATCATGAAGTCCTGCAACTCTCCTTTTCTTGTACAGTAATTAAGAGGTTCTTTAGATGCTGGGAAAGCCAAAAATGGCAAGATATGTTGAGCGAGTTAGGGGGGGGGGGGATTATGAAAAAATAACTAGCTTGGTTTCCTCACTAAACGACCTGAAACTGATAAATATAAAAAGCCCATTTACATATTTGGCACGCTGGCGTGTCCGAGGCTACACGCACTCTCACCTCTCTGACATCGTCAACATAGTTAACCTAGAAGTTCGTGATGCCAGCATACATTTGATATATAATCAAAATATTTACTAAAATAAAAATGGCGTAATTACTCAAAAGTGTCCAAGGAGTAACTTTCACAACTTCTAAAACAAATAGAAAAAGAAACTCTTCTTGATTAATAACAAACAACGTAGGAGCTAAGGAATCAGTAGTCTTTCTTTAATGAAAAATACCATTGGTGGTTACAGTTTCAAGGTTCATCAGGGGTGTTTTAATTTCGCGAGAACGAGGTGCTAAACTAGTAGCTATTGAATTATGATCAATTCGCTACTCTAAAATTACGAGTATTTACACTAGATGAAACCATTTCTGACTTACAAAAACGCAAAGTTAACTGTATACATTTTGTGAGAGAATCAAATATGTCAATAATTTCCGATTCCATTCAATTGCATATGTTATTTTCTACAGTTGTGTGAATTACAAATTAGTAAGCCTGTGCTGTAAATACGTTGAAATGGCTTTCCCCTAACATCTATCACACTTGTTGATGTATGGTTGAATTTTTTTCTTTTTTTTAGTTATTTCTGACATATTTTAATGTTATAATTTTTTGGATATTCTATCCAACAAATAAATGCATTCAGATAGTACTCTTCTTGATTTGCAGTATGAGCTTCCTAGTATCCAGTTTTCTTAAGGTCTCTTCATATTCTTCCACATAAATCCTGAATAGCACTTGCCTTCGAATACCTTTCTGAAATAACAGGCGATAGACTATCCCAAAAACAATACAAGCTTATTTTAAATCGATAATCAGGGGATAACGGAAAATAAAAATCCTTCCATGATGTCGGAAAAACTAGACTTTATTCTACAACTCAAGCAAGCATACATTCTTATATTTATCCAAACCCATAAATAAACATTATTCAGATTTGTAATGCTTCCAGGGGTGTTGTTTGATTTTCCCAGCAGATTCCCTAATGCTTGCTGTCTGTCATATATTCTTCAGTATTACAGTTTAAACTTTTAGAGAAGGGTTTGAGCTAAAACAGCGAAACATAATTTTGTGTTTAGGAGAAGAAATGCAAATAAAATTTACATTTTAGCTCGTTATTCGCTTGAACAATGGTCAATGAAAAGCCTAAATATTGAGAAACAATAGGCCGGTGAATGACGAAGTACGTCGTTTGGAGAATTTAGAAAGGCACTTAACGGTTGAATGTCTCAAACTTTGTTTGCTCAGAAACAATTATTATCATTGTGAATTCTAGTTTCATTGTTACACACTGCTAGTATGACAAATGTTAATGAGCTATTCTGTTTAAATGTGGGTCAGGGTAGAAGGAAAATTAAAACAATATTTTTGAAGAAAATCAAGTTACACGATGGAAAAAAAAAAAATATATTGGTAGAATTGTTATATATGGAAAATATACTTCTCTCTGTCCAAAAATTGTCAAGCATATAGACAACCTTACTCCTGCTGTGATTTTAATGTGATCTGTAAATAATTTTGCTTCTTTCTATAAGAAAAAAAAATGAATTCATTAGTAATTACAAAATACCTATGAAATTTCATATGCATCAATATAATATTGGCTGATAAACAGGCAAAGACTCATTTAGTTTATATTCGCTGAAGTTCTACTCTAGAAAATTTGGAAATAAAAAATCCTTCAAATTTCCCCGATTAGGAGCAGGAAAAACTTAAGTTAGGAAGTGTTCATAAGTTAGAGAGAGAGAGAGAGAGAGAGAGAGAGAGAGAGAGAGAGAGAGAGAGAGAGAGAGAGAGAGAGAGAGAGAGAGAGAGAGGACTTCTTTAATAACCTTTTATTACTTCGTGCGCTTTCCGCAGAGATTTGTCTACCTGACAAATCTTCACTATAGCTTTTTAGAACCACCAAACAAAGATTTCATTCATTTAAAAGTACGTTATATCTCTCCTAAATGCTAATGCATTTCAGCCAGTTACAGATCCATTTTTTTTATTAAATTTCATGAAAAACACTGAAATTTCTGACTTACAAAACTGACAAATATACAAACAAAACGTACCAAAACCAAGAGGTAATAATTAATATAAACAAGAAATATATCCTATCCCTTTGGCAGAGTTACTCGTGAATGTTTTAAAGAAAAGATATCAAACACATGAAATGTTGGAATGAGCATGATCTTGTAAGTATCTTCTCCGAGTTTCAGTCTAAAATATTTCCATTAATATACTCCAATATTTTGATACCACTTAAATCATCCACTATCATCTTGTACATTATAATGTAATGTATTGCAAAAATTGTTCTTGATGGGCACGATAGTGATTATTATTATTATTATTATCATTATTATTATTATTATTATTATTATTATTATTATTATTATTATTATTATTATTATTATTATTATTATTAGCTAAGCTACAACCCTAGTTGGAAAAGCAGGATGCTATGATCGCAAAGGATCTAACAGGGAAAATAGCTCGGTTTGAAAGGAAATAAGGAAATAAATATATTACTTAAAGAACAATAAAAATAAGATATTTTTAATAACATTACCAAGATTTGAACAGATCTGTTATAATAAAAACTATAAAAAGGCTTATGTCCGACTCTTCAACATAAAAACATTTGCTGCAAGTTTTAACTTTGAAGTTCTTCTGATTCAATTACTCGTTTAGGAAGTTCATTTCACAACTTGGTCATTGCTAGAATAAAATTTATAGAATACTATGCAGTACTGAACCTCATGATGGAGAAGTCCTGGCTATTGGAATTAAGTGCATACCAAGAATGGTAATGTCCGTGAAGAGGTGAAAGTAAAGGATGGTCAGAATTATGAAAAAATACTTATACAATATGCATAATGAACTAATTGAACGATGGTGCAAGAGATTCATATCTAGATAAGAAATACCTAATTTATTAGACCGTAAGTTCCTGTCCAATAAATAAAGATGAGAACCAGCAGCTGAATACCACACAGGAGAACAATACACGAAATGAGGGAGAACTAGAGGGGGCCTCAGTAGACTGCAGACCTTGGCCAGAGCAGCTTGTTTCTCGACCTTTTGGACTGATTTTGGACCTTTTGCGCGACCGTGACCATGACCTTTGACCTTCCAAATCTAATAATTTCCAGCTCTTCATATACCAGTTTTTAATTCCTGCAAGTTTCGTTACTTTACGATTATGATTGTGGCCATATGGTTGATGACCAGAATTTGAACTTATGCTTAACCTTGACCTTGGACTCGTGTTGACCTCTAACCTTATCATGTATTAATTGGGGGGGGGGGGATTTGCCTACACTCAAATATAAACCAAGTTTGAAGTCTCTGTGACAACAATGTCCAAACTTATGGCAGATTACGTGAATTGGACATTTTGCTTGACCGTGACCTTGACCTTTGACATTGACCTTCCAAAATTTAATAATTCCCAGAATTTTACATAAAAGTTATCACCTGTAAGTTTCATTACTTCAAGATTTAAATTGTGGTCGGTAAGGTGCACACATATAAATACACAGGCACACACAAACAGAAATGGGCGAAAATATAACTTCCTCCCAACTTTGTTAGCGAGGGTACTGAAAGAATTAAAGCTCTTCTTCAGAATAGATTGTTCACCGAAAATCGTACAAGATATTTTCAATAAGCCATTTTTTTTTTTGTGTAATTGAAGAAGACTCGGGCCTAATGTGTTTCTCAAATGTAAATTTATGGTTGAAAATCACACCTAGAATTTTAAAAGAGTCATACAGAGTTAAAGAAACATTATTGATGCTGAGATCCGGATGTTGAAGTGCAACTGTCCTTAACCTACAAATAATCATACTTTTAATTTTCTTAGGATTCCACTTCATGTCCCATTATTTGCACTATGCACTAATTTTAGCTAAATCTCTATTAAGGGATTCAGCAACCCCAGATCTATATTCAGGATATGGAATTAATGCAAGGAGAGTAGCATCCTCTGCAGATGCAACAAGCTAGTTTTCTAGGCCAATCTATATGTCATGTGCATTTAGTATGGAAAGTAACGGGTTGAGAACACTGGGGGACACCAGATATCATATTCCTATACTCACTATGGTGCCTATCAACAAAAACTCTTTGAGATCTATTACTTAGAAAATCAATGATGATGCTTAGAAAAGTCCCACCCACTACAAACTGTTTGAGTTTGAAAACGAGGATCTCATGAGTAACACGTTCAAAGGCAGCACTAAAATCAAGGCCAATCATATCCTGACCACAAACAAGGGATTTCTGAAGAGCATTGGATATTGTTAGAAGAGTATCATTAGCTCCAAGGCCTTTACGAAAACCCAAATACAAACTAGGGAAAAGATGATTACCTTCAGCAAACCTATTTAAACGTTTCGCCAAAAGACGTTGAAATTATTTGGTGATCAGTTGGACTTAAGCTACCACAAACACATTTACATAGTGAAGTAACATTATCAATTCTCCAAGTGCTAAAAGCTTCTCTTCTTGCCAACTTGCACAAATAACAAATAACTTTGGAGCTAAGAAATCTGCAGTCTTTATATAAAACAAAAGAAAATGTCATTTGGTTCTACATCTCCATAAGCATCGAAATCCATCAAAAGAACTTCAATTTTCCGAGATCTAAAAGCTAATCTAGTTAGATTAGCCCCAGAAAAATAGGAATGAGGAAGATCAAGTTTCTTATTACTCAGCTTACTGTCAAACACATCAGTCAAAAGTGTTGCCTTTTCCTTTGTACAGTGAGTGACAGAGCCATCTGGTTTAAGTAAAGGAGGAACTATTGCATCTACACAAAAAAGGTCAGATTTAAAGATAGCCTACCACTTATGTTCTTGGGTTGTACCAAAAAATGTTTCTTTTTCTATTAAATTGTATTCCTTCTCAGCTGAAGCATTAACTCTCTTAGCAAAAGCTTTAAACCGAGTATAGTTATTCCAAGTCAAAAATGATCTGTTACCATTCCAAAGATCATAGGCATCCTGGTTCTCCAAATAAATACGCCTACAATAATCATTAAACCATGGTTTTTCTTTCACTAGATACCTTAACACACGAGAAGGGATACGCCTATCAATCATGTTGACTAGATTTTCATTTAAAGTAACAACAGGATCAATACTATTATACAATTGAGATTAATTTAAGTCAAAAGTTCATTCAAAATGTCATATGTCTGCTTGAGACTTTATATAAATCTTACATAAGTGTGGTGTATAGGGACAGTCTTCTAATGAAATTAAGGAATGATCAGATATCCTAACTGGAGAACCTACCATTACGTGTTTTAACGCCAAGGTAGTTGGTGTACACGAGGTACACGCAGTTACCAGAGCTGTGAGTAACTTCAATTATGATTTGTTCACAACCCTATTTCTTAAGCCATGGCGATCAGTAGGAGAACCAAAACTTAACCACTCCCTACGGTGAGTATTGAAATTCTTACCCTCAACAAAAAAAAAAAAAAGGAGAAAAAAAAAAAAAAAAAAAAAGAGGCTTTTCTACGATCTTCTTGTATTTTAGCCATCATGGTTAGAAGACAGTTGAAAATAGCGTCATCCATGTCTGGATGCTGGTAGATCCAACACAAATGCAAGTTGTTATGCCTGCCACAAACTTTTATTACATGAATCTCATGACATCTGCATTCATAGCAGGATTTATCGGAAGTAGGGTACTCAGTCCTAATATACATCACCATTCCCCTGCATTTATGAATGGTGTCCCTTTCAAAATTAATGGCTTAAAGTCAGTCGTAAGGAACTCGGATGAGTACCTCATATTAGGAACCAAAGTTTATGAGCACTTAAGAATATCATTTTGTCTGGACGCAACTGTAAGGTCTTGAGCACAGCATTTGCATGAATACAACGAATATTGCAATACAGTAAACGACACTGATTAAGTCTAGGATATACTGGTCCAGGATTTTGCTTTTTGTCTCCAGATAGCCTAAATATTAATAGCAATGAAAGAGATACCATACATCATACAACATGTAAAAAAATTGAATAAAGTGATTAATACCCATAGACTACAGATAAAAAGTCGGAAAAACTGGTAAGTATGGCGGAGCTGATACACCATGGAAGGCTAGATAACACCCAGGAGAGCCAGTTAAACTAAGGGGGACAGTAGGGATGGTTTTGAAAATAAAAAAGAAATTAATAAGTAAAAGACGACCTCTTGATAAACTACCGGGCATCCATGGCCCTTATATTAAACCTGCCCAACACACCATTTAAAAAACAAGAGGAAGAGAAAAAATAATGTAGAATAGTGTGCCCAAGTGTACCCTCAAGCATGAGAACTCTAACCTAAGACAGTGGAAAACCATAGTACAGAGGCTATGGAACTATTGTTATTATTATTACTTGGCAAGCTGCAACCCTAGCTGTGAAAGCAGGATGCTATAAGCCTAAGGGCTCCAACAGGGAAAATAGCTCAGTGAGGAAAGAAAATAAGTAAA